>NC_063162.1:118703593-118784168 GCF_023159225.1 Perognathus longimembris pacificus
AACTTAAGGCCCTTAGCCACCTTTCAGATATAGATGTATATTTTCCTTGTGTTATGTGTGAGTACACTAGGACACAGTGAAGCCAAGTCATTGATACGTGGTTGGTTATTTAAAATGGTAAAGTTGGCTGTGGAGTCATTAGCTATGTTCATTGATATTTCCAGGTCTTCTCTTTCTGGAGATATAAAAAAATCTATTTCCCTGCCTCTGTTCAGTTATTATGGCCTTTTTGTGACTTGATTTGACCAAGTAAATGTGAACAGAAGTAATGTAAATGTGGACAAGTAGGTTGGAGTTATCCTCAAGGTCAAATAAAAATTTGGTAAAAGAATTCAATCACCTTGGTTTCAAATCATGCAATGTGATTGATATGTGTGATATTGTGAAATTAGCAAATCCTATGGACTTTTCTCAGCATTCCAGTGAAACTTCTCAACTTTTTACTAGATTCTAGTTTTAGGCAACAATAAAGAAAAAAATAAGCAACAGTAAAATAAATACTGTAATACTTACATCAGCTAGTATCATATAAAAATGTAAGTGTATATATTCAATATATATTATTATAAGTATATTATACATACAGTGTGTACTATATTAGTATTATATTACATAATATAATATATAATGATTACACATTATAGTATATGTGTTATGTAAATATGTTATAAATACATATTCTAGAATTATTATATATTATAAACAATATAATATATTTTATCTTATATAAAACAATATAAATATATAGTCTATAAGTATGTAATGTGAACAGTATAAGTATACACTTATATAGTTTTACAAATAATTTAAAATTTGTGTTCTGTAATAGGGTACTTATATTAAAAAATAAAATGTTAAAGTTGGAATATGAAAATAGATATTGTGATATCAAGCTCTTTTGTTCCCTATATTTCTCTATATCTCTTTTAGGCCCCCTCCCTTCTCACTTGCTTACATTTTTTCCTTCTATTTAGAGTGTCCTTTACCTCCTAACCCACTAGGAAGGTGACCTTCTATAGCTTCTCAGAGTCTTCTGTAGTGCGCTTAGCCACCACTTCGTTCACTCTTATAAACATTTACATACACATCAATCAAGTTCTTTGATATACTGTTCTACAGTATATCAAAGGTTAAGGTTACCAGGTTGAGGTCTTTTTGCTCCTTATCATTTCTGAAAATGGAGAGTGAACACTACATCCTACTGATTCCTATGGCTTGCACCATGAATATAGCATCTTTAGGGGAGAGATCAAGGACTTAGCAGGTATATGATAGGGTGATTGGAGTGTTGTTAAGACATGATAATATGCAAATATTGTCTCTTAGATACAAAAATTAGATATGTATAAAACTTTTTTATTATTTAAAAGTCCAATTAGTAGCTATTTCCTTTCCTCCCTTCCTTCCTTCCTTCCTTCCTTCCTTCCTTCCTTCCTTCCTTCCTTCTTCTATTTCCTTATCTTCTTTCTTTGTTTCTTCTTCTTTCTTTCTTCTTTCGGCCAGTGCTGGTACTGAGGCTTAAACCCAGGAGCCTCATTTACTCCTTGTTTGCTCATGGGTGATGGCCTACCATTGAGCCACATGTCTAGCCATGCTTTTTGCTGGTTAGTTAGAGATGGGGTCACACAGACTTTTCTGTCTAGACTGGCTTCAGATCATAATCCTCCAGGTATCACCCACCCAGGTACTAGTATTATAGCTGTGTGCCACCAGTGCCCAACTACTTTGTTTTTTTGATGCCATTCTGATATTTGAAAAATACCTAATTGAGAAAAAAATCTACAACTATTTATTTTTAAGAACTTATTCTAAATGTAATTAGATGCAATCAAATTAAATTAATGTAGTTAATGTACTATTTTAAAATTCAAATAGTCTATTTTTATTAATGTTTTACTTCAAGGTAAATAATATGCAAGGTATTATTGACTAGGGTGATCTCTAGACTTTGAACTGTAAAAAGTTACCATGAAACTTTCAACAAAATTTTCACATCTCCACATAACCCCCACAGCACCCTTAGGGATTATTAAATACTTAAAAGGAATTAGAAACGAGTATTTCACCAGGTGCCAGTGGCTCATGTCTGTAATACTAGCTCCTCTGGAGCCTTAAGTCTGAGGATTGTGGTTCGAAGCCAGCTCCAGCAAGAAACTCTCTGAGACTCATATCTCCAATTAATATCAGAAAAAGCCAGAAGTGGTGCTGTGGCTCAAATGGCAGAGCGTCAGTCTTGAGCAAAAGGAGCTCAGGGGCAGTGCCAAGGCCCAGAGTTCAATCCCCAGGACGGAAAAACAAAACACAACAAACAAACAAATAAAAAACCCAAAATGAACATTTTCTCAGCAGTTATGATGCTCCGTTCCTGATCTTTGTTGCTTCTTATATGAATTTGCATTACCATTTCCAATTTACTGAAGCAGCAAAGCCTGGACTTGAGAAATGATTTGCCCGGAACCCACAGTCTAGGGAAAGCCAGAACCCAAGGCCTGATGTGTCAGCAGCAGGATTCTTTCCTCTGCCTGGCTCCCACTGAGCAGGTGTGCATCTTAAAGAGCCTTTGCTCCAGTCCACGTATTAGCTCACCAGCAAGGGTACATTTACTAGTGTACATGAAAGGTGGGTCTTTACAAAGACCGTACATGTACTTGGAGCTTGCAGATTTTTTGTTAAGAGCCCGTCCCTGCTTTGTAGGTAGAGGGGATACTGGCGGGAGCAAAGGTGGAGAGGACCAGAGGCTGTTGCCCTCATCCCAACCCAACTTACTGGTAAGAAGACTGTTGGCCTTTGAAGAGTGCGACTGCCAGCCCCACCAGGGTGAGCACCAGCACTTTCGCCATAACCTGGGATGGACGGACGAACTGACTGGACAGCCACTTCTAGGAGTCCCTGATTGCCTAGAGCCTACTAGCTAGAATGGCCCAGGATTTGGTTTGTGCCAACCCTTGATCTCCGCCCCCCTGCGTCTGATTGGGTCATCAGCTCCACCCCTGGCTGTCAGTGCCCAAACCCAAGAATTTCTCTGCAAGCAGTTATCTGGCTTTTTTGACCCTGGGCTTTTATAGAGAGAAGACTGAGAGCCAGGTGCCTAGATTGGTCAAGCAGTAAATATCAAGCCAATTGGAAGAAATAGAGAGCCGTGAGACAGGAGATCCAGTCTACTGAACTTTTTTTTTTTTTTTGGCCCCAAACAGCCTAATCCTTGGTGCTCATACCAGTTCAGTAACTTAATCATAATAACTTGGCCAAACAAAAACAAAACAAAACCACTGAAGAAAGAACTGTGGTTGGAGCACCTATCCCCTCACTGTTCTCAGTAGGTCCACTTCTGACCTTTCAGCTCACAAGCTTGCATCATACCACCGCTTGTTTATATCCTCATTTGACTGACATTTATTGAGGATCAGTTGTGTGCCAGGCACTGTGCTCCATGCTAGGTGAATATGGCTACTCTTTCACATTCAAACCCAGGCAATCAACAAGGAAATCAGGAAAACACATCACTGTGGCATATGTAGTGCTCTGGTAATGTACGTGTGCTATACACATGCATGTATACCATGGAGAGAAATGAAGCAGGGAAGAGAGACAGAGGATATTGAAGGTGCCCGTTAAACACTGGAGAGTTAAGGAAGGCCTCATCAATGAAAGGGCCCAGAACATGGGAGCAGATGCCTTTGTACACCCACACCTGAAAGATCTACCTGAGCTAGAAGGATCACAGAATCCAAGAGAGGACAGTATTTGGAAAAGGAGAGTGGCCACCTGTGTCCAGTAATTAGGAGTCAATTACTAGATTTGACCACATGGATGCAATTGGTGGCTTAATTGGAACAAATTCTGTAGTTGAGTAAAAGGAACATGGCTGTTATTAGAATGTGATAGAGAGAGAAGGGAAAGTTGGAGATACCCCTCCAAATCACTTCCGTGTGTTAATAATCAATGGTTAAGGAATTTGGGGAGGGCTCAGCAGTCTGCATGGCGGACTTGTACTCTGCTATGTCTAATATTCTCTTTAAAATGTATACAAAGATGGAACTCTTGAACCCCCATCTGAACTTATGTTCTCCAAGTTCTCTGTACTTCAATATATTATACCTCTACTGCTAGTTGCCCAAGCCACAAGTCTAGATATCTGCTATTATCCATCCCTTTCTCTCATATTTCCTTCCACCAAACATAACAGTCAATCCCAAAGATTACTTCCTATTAGTCATCCATTACCACATAACAAATTAGGTTGTGCTGAACCTAACCATTAAAAGCAATAAACATGCTGAGCAGAGCATACCAATGTCTGTAACCCTACCTACCAGGAGGCTGAGATTTGATTTGAAGCTAGCCCAGGCAGGAAAGTCCATGAGACTCTTATTTGCTATAAGTAAGCACCAAAAAGAAGCTGGAAATGGAGCTGTGGCTCAAGTGGTATAGAGCAAACCTTGGGCAAAATGCTTAGTTATAGCACCTAGGCATGAGGATTGGCACAAAAATAAAGCAATAAACAGTTATTGTTTCATAGTTCCTCCCTTTCACCACCATCCTTATAGTCCAAACTGCCATTGTCAGCAGGCTAGAACAACCCATTCATTGTTCCTTCCCTAATTCCCCACAGTTGGTTGTAGCCCAGTAATCTTTTAAAAATGTAAATCAGATTATATCATTTCCCTGCTTAAATCCCCCCCCCCCTCCCAGAGCATCTCATTTTACTTTCTTATCACAGCCTAAATAGCCCCATTAGATCTGGCCTATGCTTAGTCCTCTGACCTAATTTCTTATCATTCACTCAGCACAATGTTGCCACATCAGTTTTTTGCCATTCTGCATACATGCCAAGCTTCGCTGGCCTCCTCTGTCTGTTCTTTGGCTGCAGTACTTTGCCCCTTCCCTGCCCCCACCCCACTCCCTAGTTCTGTCTTCCTTGCATTTCTTTTTTGTGTTCTTCAGGCCTTAGCTTAAAAGGTACTTTTTCCTCAGAGGCCTTTCCCAATTTTACCTTCTTTCGCATCTTCTTCCTGCCTTCTATTCTCAGGACCAGCTATAAGACTCTAAAGATGATAGCAAATGGCTGTAGCTACAGAGTTTCTAGTAGTTAGAAAAGTGATCTAATCCTATGCTGGTTGGTATAAATAGCCGCTTCCTCTGGCCCTAAAACACATCTTCTATGACATTCACCATTTTCTCTCCCCTGGGGACTCCTCTCTTCCTTTACCACCATCTAGAAAGAAAGTGAGAGTACAACAGGGTCTCTGTGATACTTCCTCCAAATAGTGCTTACTGTGACTGGCTGAAGCTGGGGTTTACATGTAGTTAAGGCATCTGACCATCTCCCCTGCCTTTGTAGTGCTCTTCACCCCATGATAGTTTTCTGCTTAGCCATTTATTTGCTTGCGTGCAGAGTGCTTTTCTGCGTTTGCATGTGAAGTACAGAAGGATGTAGACCTCCAATGGTTTGCTAACCACATTCTCTTTAATTCCTATGGCACTTTTGACTCTTACAGTTCCTCAAACATTTGTAGAAGGGTTGAAATTATGCACGGAGGCAATGGATGGGTAATAAAGGAGACATGAGGAGTGGGGAGAAAATGGTGTGTTAGGGGTAAACCAAAGATGATCCTCTCTCTTCCTCTGATGCAATTGCCTGGGGACACCAAAGAGCCCAACTGGTCTTTCTGGCACAAAAATCCATTCTGTTTGTTTGTGACCATGGCTTTCAGTCATTTCTGTGCCTATTCCTTTCCTATTTTTCTCAGCTCATTTTTATCTTCCTTTTGTTTTCTATAAAGAAATATAGAGCAAAATTTCCCATGTCAACCCACAGAATGTGAGATGTGATGTGATGGTGGAGTTTCTTATGTTGATTTTTGTTGTGGCCTAATCACTTTCTTTCTGTCTTCCCATCACATGACCTCTGGCAGCATTCACTGGTTAACTTGCTATGTAGAGAAAGAAAAAGGTGACACCCCAGTAACAGTGCTCTCTGAACCCTCAGCCCCATTTCTGGTAGGGGAGAAGTCAATTTCTTTAAAATCTGAATTCAGTTGATCTTGAAATTTGCTCCTCTAAACCAAGATCTAGGCCTCCCTAGTCCTCAGTCTACATGGAGATGGATTCCAGGATTTGTCCCCCTTCCTCTCCCAAGGTCCTGAAGATAAAAACAATTCATAGCATGTAAAATATTTAAAATATAAATTGCTTCCCAAACCATAGGAGGACATGCTAAGTGTTCCCTAAAGGAGGTGAACTTTCTGGATTCAGGGTCAGAAGGTCTGACGGTAGAGGTTTAAGTGGTGGCTGGAGTCAACTTGGGCTCTGGGTGCTATTGGGATACTGTAGGCAGGAAGTAGCCAAATGACTTGACTCTTTGGCTAATTTTCCAAGGGAGACTCATGCTCAGTTCTTTTGAAATAAAATAATTCTAGCTGGGTGCTGGTAGATCACACCTGTAATCCCAGCTACTCAGGAGGCTGAGATCTGAGGATTATGGTTTGAAGCCAGCCCTTGACAGAAAAGTCCTTCACACTCTTATATTGAATAATTTTTTTAAAGGGGGCCAGAAATGAAGCTGTGGCTCAAGTAGTATAGCACTAGCTTTGAGCAAAAGTAGCTTAGGGCCAGTACCCAGGCCCTCAGTTCAAGCCCTGGACTGACACAAAAATAATCATAATTAATACTAAATAATAATTCAGCAATACAATTAGTTCTTGATTATTCTAAGTGTAAAATTTATAGACTACCACCATCAGCACTTAACAGAGATTGTCAAAAGCTAAGAAACTTGAACAAACACAGATTTTTTTTTTAAAAAGAAAATGCAGTCAGCCACACTGGAAACAGTAGTGCATGCCTATTATCCTACCTACTCAGGAGACGGGATCAGGAGGGTCACAGTTTAAAGCCAGCCTAGACAGAAAGTTCACAGGAATCCAAGTAATGGAAAAGAATTGGCGGTGGCAGTATGCACTTGCCATATCAGGTATGTAGGAGGCATAAAGTAGAAAGATCTGGTCCAGGCTTAACCTGGGGCAAGAAAAGTGAGACCCTACTTGAACAATAACTAAAGCTAAAATAGCTAGGAGTGTGCCTCAAGTGGCAGAAACACATGCCTTGAAAGCACAAGCCTCTGAGTTCAAGTAATAATACTGCCAAAAAAGAAAAGAAAATGTAGTATATAAGAACAATAGAAAATTATTCAGCCATCAGAAAAGAAGGAAATCCCATAGTTTGGGCCAAGATGTATGAACCTTGAAGATATTAAATGAAATAAATTAGACATAGAAAGAAATACTGCAAAGTGTCACTCAGATGTAAAATCTAAAAAAAGTTGAACTACAAGATTTAGCAAGTAGAATGGTCATTACTAAGACTGTGGGGAAGGACTGACAGTGGTATTTGAGATGTTGATCAAAGGATACAAAATTTTAGTTAAAAGGAATTAACTCAATAGCCCTCTTGTAAACTGGTGATTGCAGTGGTAACTGAGTATTCCATTCTTCAAATTCATGAATAGATTTTAACTGTTCTTACAATACCAAAAGGATAAAAGATACATGATAAAGCACATGTTAATTAGCTTGGTTTAGCCATTCTATAATGCATATATATAGTACATATGTTGTTTTCCACACAAAAATGTGAACAATTTTTATTTCTCAGTTAAAAATCAATGTAAGAGAATAAACAGAGTCTTCACATGGATTATAGTACTCAAAGTAAAATTTCATAATCATCCATAAACTTTTCAATGTGTTTGTTCTGTTATGTGAGACCTTGCAGCAGTGATTCTTTACTTTTTCTGAAGGTACTCAACTAACTCTGAAACTCTAATGAATGTAGTTGATCCCACCAATAAATTCCTACACACTACTCACGGTACCTTCAATCATTTCCCACTCCCAACCCAGAACCCTATTCCACTCAAAGTCTGAGCCTACAGGTCAGTCTTTAGATGTCCTTGTCAGAACAAAAGTGAAAGAAGAAAGTAAACATAATTAAAGATAGCATCCAATGGGTGTCAATATAATGATCAGATCTCTCTGACTCTCTTGTTTTGGACTTCTGTTTTTTGTTGTTGTTGTTTGAAGCATTTTATGTTTATAGCTTCTTTATTTTTCCTTTGTTTTTCTCCTTTGGTACTGGGATTTGAATTCAGGGCCTTGTTCTTGCCAGGAAGATTCTTGACTATTTGAATTATGGTCTCAGCCTTTTCTCACTCTCATCAGTTTTGAATAGTTTTTTTTTTTTTTTTTTTTTTTTTTTTTTTTTTGCCATTCCTGGGGCTTGGACTCAGGGCCTGAGCACTGTCCCTGGCTTCTTTTTGCTCAAGGCTAGCACTCGGCCACTTGAGCCACAGCACCACTTCTGGCCGCTTTCTGTATATGTGGTGCTGGGGAATTGAACCCAGGGCCTCATGTATAGGAGGCAAGCACTCTTGCCACTAGGCCCCAGCCCTTGAATAGGTTTTTGTATCTATACCCTGTTTGTCCTGAACCATCTTCCTCCTATTTATGATTCCTCTGTAGCTGGAATGACTGGTAGCTGGCAACATCACACCCAGTTTTTGTTGTTGTTGTTGTTGTTGTTGTTGTTGTTGTTTTCCAGTCCTGGGGCTTAGACTCAGAGCCTGGCCCTAGCTTCTTTTTGCTAAAGGCTAGCACTCAACCTCGTGAGCTATAGTGCCACTTCTGGCTTTTTGTATATATGTGGTACTGAGGAATCGAACCTAGGGCTTCATGTATGTGAGGCAAGCACTCTACCACTAGGCCATATTCCCAGCCCACACCCAATTTTTTATTGAAATGGGGATTCTCCAACTCTTTCCTCCAAATAACATTGAACAATATTCCTCCTAATCTCTGTCTACTAAGTAGCTAGGACTATAGATGTGAGCCATCACCAATATTGTCATCTCTTTATTTTTGACATTACCAAATCTTTCTTGCTCCATCAAATACTAGTTGGGAATTTACCTCTGTTAATCTTTCCTTATCCTTTAATAGCAAACATTCTTCTCATATATTCAATTGCTCCATATGTCTTTTGTATATTTCTACCGCTGTGTTTATTAATGTTTATTTTAATATATTTCTTTCTACCAGAATATAAACTTGGATAACAATGGATTTTTTTTATGTAGCTATAGCCTGATGCTGTAATGGTACCTACCAAAAATAGCTGTGCAGTCAATAAATAGTGTTGATTCCGTAAATGAAGGAATGTTCAATAATCATTACTAAACCCTCTTGAATACTTGAATATACCATATCTTATTGATTTTTCAGATGCTTGTAATGTTACATACTGAGTTCTTTATATTATTATTTTATGCATAATTACAAAAGGAGCACCATCAATTGGTCTATAACATAATTCCAAGAAATTTTTTTCCTTTAAAATTGCCTTTATCAGAGGTGCCAATGTGTGCAAACAAGAGTATGAGCCCATGGAATATTAAATACTTAAATTTATGGGAAGTTATACAGATGGCTTAAACTTAGCATTATTTCCACCACCACAAATTTATAACCCACCATTTTTAGAACTCATTTAAAAGATGTCACCTTGACTTTATAACCTCCCCCTTCTTTTCTCCCTCAGTCTTTATTTCTTTTTCTCTTTCATTCCTCATGTGCTAAATATTTATTGACATATGTTCAATGTCAATAAGTATCTCTGAATATATTTGGCAAAAAGCACATCTAATTCAGTTTTTATTTTATACAAAAATCTTAGTTCATTGAGTAGCCAGTAAAAACTCAATGAGCTGGGTGCCAGTGACTCACACCTACAATCTGAGACACTTAAAAGGCAACCCAACCAGACGGGAAAGTCTGCAAGATCTCATTTGTTGGACAAGTTATACATGCATGTCATCTCAACAACAAGCAAAAATAGGAAGATTGCAATTCAGGCACACATGTGGGCAAGAATTGAGAATCCCATCTCAAAACAACCAGCAAAAAAGGGCTGGAAGCATAGGCAATAGTGCAACAACTAGCTACAGTGCAAGAACTTGAGTTCAAACCCCAGTGCTGCCAAAGAAATTATTTTTTCAGAAAAAGGAAAAAAGTCAATGAATGGATAGAGACTCAAATTTCCCGAATTTAATTCTGTAACAACAGAGAAGAATTAATTCGGTGTCTGTACTTAGTCTTGTTCTGCAACAGATGCTGAACCGTGTAGGCAATTGTGGCCACATTCTCAAGTGTCCAAAGTACGGAATTTTGATGTCCTAAAAGTGTCAATAATGCTATTCTTCATGAGGCAGCTATGGTAAAAGTAGAAAAAAATACATTGTGGACTTAGAATACTGAATTCATAATTCTGAATTTATGTGCCCCTAAATATAGACCCCCAGGATATAAAGCAACATGAATTAAACTACACCACATAGCTTAAGCTTCCTAAGTATGCACCACAAAAGGCTGAACATTTAAAGACTGCGGAAGGATGGAGACCATAACGATGAACACCAGCCACCAATGAGATAGAAATATAATCTTAAAGAGAAAGAACAACATTTTATGGGCTATTTATCTGGCATTCAAAAAAAAATGAAGTCCTAACTCATGTTACTACATGGATGCATCTTCAAATCATTATGATAAATGAAAAAAAGGCAGTATATTGTAGGCTGAATAGGCACATCAATGGGAACCAAATCATTTGAAGGGCTGGAGACACAGGAAAATGGAAATCATGACTACTTAATGAGTATAAATTTATTTTTGGGGTGATAAAAATATCAAAGATAATAATGATAGATAGTTTTACATTATTATGCATGTCTTAAATGTATTGAATGTAGTCTGCAAAATGGTTAAGAATGGACTCTTAAACTTAACAAAAATATTTTTTAAAAAACAGAAAAATTACAATATTTTTATATTTACTAAAGAAACTTAGTTTTTTATTTAAAGTACTTCCTAAAAGAAATATTCAGTTCCAGGTGGACCTCATGAATGAATCTTCCAAATATTTTAAGAAGAAAAAGTACTAAACATCACTTTAACTCTTGAAGAGAACAGAAAAATCAAAAGCATACCTCTTAGCTTTTGTTAGGCCAATATAACCTCCACACCAGTGCGGACAGGATTACTAAAAAAAACAATAAAACAAAGATTCCAGGCTAATCTTTCTCATGAACATGGCTTTAGGGTCTTGAGAAAATAGTTATCAATAGTGTCTACAGTATACAATGTAAATGCTTCATGACCAATAGTGGAGTGTACATTCAGTTTACAACCTGGCTTAAAGTCCATCATATAATTGACAAAAGAAAAGAGAAAAATAGTATGATTATTTCAGTAGATAGGGAAAACATACACTTTTTTAAATAACCAAAGTGTGTATTTATGGATGAATAACATTTAGCTCATGATGATTACTGTGAACATGAATATACTTCTCTAGAATCTAATGCTGAAGAGTTTGTTTTCCAAGATCTCCAGCTTGCAATCTTTAGACTCATGCAGAGGCCAATATTTTTTGCATTGGAGATGGATGACATTCCACAGAATATTCCATCTGCAACTCATTTAGGTTTTAATTCCTGGCGGAACCAATGGCATTCTATGGTTTATGGGACTCATCAGCTAGTTGTGCGAAACCACCACCAAGCTCCTTTGGTGGGCAAAGCCTGCAGCTTGATGAACAGGCCTGGTGATATGCACTCATCTCACTAGTGTCATCCATAAAGACCTGAGCCTTTCCTGCTATGTGAGAGAGAGTATAACTCTGAGCATGTTAAAACTTGTTCTCATTTCATTCTGTGTCCTTAAGAACATTCCTCTTGGTTTTCCTCAATTGGACGACTTCCCTTCTGCTGTACTAATTATGGTTTTTTGTTTTTTTTACATCTGCAATAAGTTGCCATTAGGAATAACAGTGCATGGTAAAAATGTTTTGACAAAAAGTGACTGATTTGTTTTCTTACCACAGCCAAGTTCCTGCAGTTTTGTAACAAACAGTAAAACAAGCACATCATTAGTACTAAGTGTGCGGAGACTCTAAATCAACACCTTCAACCTCTTTTCCAAAATCCTTTGGGTGCAGTGTTTTCAAATCCTGCCAACAAATTAGAGTCATGTAGGGAACTGGATTTTGGGGGGTTTGTTTTTTAGTAAAATACGAGTGCTTGAACCCAGCTACAGGGCCAGGTTCCACTTGTCCAGTGTATATACTTGCCTTACTGAGGTAGAAGAAGTTGTATTTCCCAAACTTATTTGGAGCCTGGGTACAGGATGTTAATTTGTGGCTATGAGTTAGCAGAACGTGAGAAAAACTAAAACTTGCAACTTTGAGGAAAGAGGTGGTGTTTTTCTTTTCTTTATTTTTTGCTATTCCTGGGGCTTGAACTCTGGGCCTAGGTGCTGTCCCTTAGCTCCTTTTGCTCAAGACTAGTGCTCTGACACTTTTAGCCTTTTCTGTGATTCATTGGAGGTTTCCTGCTTGAGTTGGGTTCCAATCAGACTCCTGAGTAGCAACTGGAGCCTGGATAAGAGGCGGTATTTTTAGGATCTGTTTTATTGGGGGTGTAACATGGCTGCAGGAGGACCTCAGAAGCCACTGGGTCTTGTAGTTTTGAACACTAGATCTTACCTGTCAGGGCTACAACTATTTATACCTCCCCATGTGATACATGCAATTTCCAGTATTTTCACTTCCCCATTGACACTTCTCAATTCAAACCTTTTAATTTTTGCTAGTCTAATAGGTATAAGGTAATTTGAAGTGCTGCTTTAATTGACAGTTCTCTATTACTAAAGATTCTTAGCATCTTTTATGTACTCCATTTGCCCTCTCTGCTGTAAATTGCTTCTTCACACCATCTGCCTGTTATTCCTTAGAGGTTAATATCCTGCTTTGTTATTTCTAAGAGTTTCTAATATATTCCACGTATTAATACCTTGTCAACTTAGCACGGAAAATCTTTGTCATTCCAATACTTACCTATTCTTTTGGTATTTTTGGCTGAATGGAAATCTTTATTTTTTGATGACTCAAATTCAATAAACTTTTTGTGTATTTAGAGTTTATGCTTTTTACTTTTTCTCCCACCTCATTTTATGATTTTTAAATTATATTTCAAAAGTCTTTCCCTATCCTTGTGTCATAAAGACATTATCACACATTGTCTTCTATTAACTCTAAGATTGTCTTTCACTTTTAATTCTTTAATCTGGAGTCTATCCCACTTGGGTGCTACTTGGTGGAAAGCAGGTCTATTTTCTTCTATAAGCTGCAAAACTGGGGACCCTTGTGTTATCATCACAATTCTTTAGTAAGCCATTCCTGCAGTAAGTTGAGAGGTTGATGCCTTTCACAGAGAAAGGAGAGTCATGGCTCAGATGAGAGCTAATGGAGAGGCTGTTAGAAAATGACTGGAAATTTGATATCATATCTCACGAGCAGGAAATAAGACTGTTAGACCTTGTAGCCTTTTCCAATGCCGCCAAATTAGAAATACCAGGAGATACAACACTGGAAAATTGAAGAAAGCAGTACTTTCTTCTACTGATTTATGCAGATGTTCCCCAAAGAGACAGCATTTAAATAACGAAGCGAGAAATGGTGGGAACCAGAATGTAAAGTTGGTTTTTAAAATGAAATCTGGGTATCATTGCTAGCACACGTGGATTGAAAGCAAACAAACATATATCTTGCTGGTCATATAAATTTGTCCATTTCTCTTTCCAATTAGTCTTTAAGGAAAGTTTTAGATTTTCTTCAGAGTTTGGGGAAATATTTTTTATTTGATGTTGGTTTTCTACAGCCATTCTGAATAGGATATCATTTTTAACTGAAATTTATAGTTGTCACTCCTAATATAGTTTCTAGGAGTATTCTAATGTCATATCTCTTAGTTTTATTGTTTTATTTCAATATAGAAAGTCATGCTACCTACAATTCCTCTTGAGCTCTTCCTCTTCCTTTGCAATAGTAATACTCCTTATTTATTTTTCATGTTTCACAGAATTACCCAAGACTCTCAAATCTATGTTAAACAATAGCTATAATGGAATCAACAATTCTTATTTTATTTCTTAAGGGAAATACTCTGATATTTTGTGAACATCTTAATCCTTTCACTTGATTCCTTTTTCCAGAATCTATATAGCATAATATTTTTCTATATGAAACTGAAACTAAAGGAATAGAAAAATGAGAATTTTCTGTGGTCAGATAGTTAGCACATGAGGGCTCAATGATAAAACAGCAAAGCACCAAATACCTGACATTCTATAATTAACTGAGGACATTTAGAGGTAATTATTACTCTCAAAGTTTATTTGGATCACCTGAGAGAGCTCAATTATGTCCAGTCATTGCCCTAGTATTGTGCAGAATGACTGAGGAAGAAAAGAGAGTGAATGATCAAAATATAGCTTCAATTCTCCTGCAAACCTCCTGAAGACAATGGTATAAAACTGAGATTGCTGACATGGTTTGGATGCTTTTCTAGGCAAGGGGGGGTCAATTAATAAATCTGTGTCTACATAAGAAGAGGAGGAAATTGTTAAAGCAAGATGACAGAACATGAACACAGTGATGATGGGGCAGCGCACTCTCTTACTCTGATAAGAATAAGTAAGTTGCCTACTCTAAGAGGAATCTGAGTGTTATCCATCTTGCCAGGACCTCTCTCCAAGAGGTGACACACTGAGTGACAGGTCCCCAGTACCTGAAGACTAAGAATGACCCACTGTGAACAATTGCTATTGGTAATGTAACAGGAGGTAGATCTTCAATACATTTCCAGGAGGAAGCAACTTAATAGCCTATCGGTTTTGCTTACAGAACAACTATTGAAATATTTGAATCATATATCTAGTAGGAAAAGACTTCACTCTCTTCTATACTGAATTGCTTCACTTCTAAAAAAAATAGCCACAACCATAAAGTGTATCAGAAATTATTTTTGTGTGTGTGTGTGCTTGACCTAGGGTTTGAACTCAGGATCTGGGCTTTTGTGCTCAAGGGTAGCTCTCTATCACTTTTGGCTTTTTAATTTTTTTCGTTTATTTGTAGAAAACAGTCTTATGGACTTTCCTGCCTGGCATGGCTTCATACCTCATTTCTCAGATCTGTTTCCAGGCTTACAGAAGTAAGCCACCAGCACCCAGCTCAGAAATTATTTTTATGAACCCATACTAATTGGCAAGTTGAGATCAATAAATAAGACAATTCTACATCCAGTTTTTGTTCTGTCTATTCTCCAGGAGGATTCAATAGAGTCAAACCATCATAGGAAACATCAGAGACATCACCATCTAACCTTCAGGCTTCATTTTAATTCAATCCTTACTTCTCTTTTCCAAGGTATCATGTCCTTTTGATACCACCTAATGGCGCTCTCTTTTCTAAACCTCATGCTGTCTTGGGCATATGGGAATGTATATGCTCCTATGCCAGGTTCTAGTACAGGTATGTCATAGTATATTCACAGAGATCCTCTTCCTTGTTCAGTATTTCTTATCTGCTTTTGCTTGAGGCTGGTGCACCCAGCCATGGAGGAGCTCCAGGGATTTGTAAGTTTTCCATGTTCTCTCCATGGAAAAGAGCACAAGGCTCCCTCAGTAATAAGATATTCCAAATTTCTTGGAGAGTTTTATTTTTTATTTTATTTTTTTTGCCAGTCCTGGGCCTTGGACTCAGGGCCTGAGCACTGTCCCTGGCTTCTTTTTGCTCAAGGCTAGCACTCTGCCACTTGTGCCACTTCTGGCCATTTTCTGTATATGTGGTGCTGGGGAATCAAACCCAGGGCTTCAAGTATACGAGGCAAGCGCTCTTGCCACTAGGCCATATCCCCAGCCCCTCTTGGAGAGTTTTATTACTCTGCTTTTCTGAACTTGGCCTGGGGAAAAGACAGGACAGAGTCAGTTCTCAAAAACTCACCAGTATCTCTATTCTTTTGGTCTTTCCATCTCTAATTTTCCATTGGGTATGAGGATTAGGAACAAAATAAGGTCTCTAACTTTCTCTGACTCTGTTTCTGTCTCTCTGTTTTCGGGGGGCATGGGTATGGGAATGGGTATTGGTATGTTTTCCTGATGGCTCTGATTTTTAAACTTTTAAAACATGACAATTGCCTTCAGCATTGTTTGGAGACATTCTTAGTACAATGAAATCTCTAAAATCTTACTATCACTACCTAAACCAGAAAGGGTAACACAGGACAAAAACAAAAGGTAGAGTTTTACCCAGCAACATTTACCTGTAAGTAATATTTTTTAGAATATAAAGAAATCTCTTTACCCATCCATCCCCCCAAAAGGAAAAAAAATCAAACAACTACTCCCTAATAATATTTCTCAAGAGATTTGGGTGCACTGATTTTTCATTAATAATTTTCTTTCTTTTGTAATGTCCAAGACCAGAACTTGAACTCAGTACCTGCTGCCTTTGTTCATGGACAAGCACTTTATCAACCTAGCCATGCCCTCTAATCTTCTAACCTTAATCATTTTCTAAAGTTTGTTTTGGCCTTTACCCAAAAAATGAGAATTTTCATTTAGTTAATCAAACTAAGATGCAGTTAGTCCTTAAGATAAGAGTTTAGAGCCAACCCTGTTATTACTTCAGGTTTGTTAGAGCCAGGTATCATCCATTGCATAATAATGGTTTGCTGAGCTAACCAGTAGAGCAAGCTGAAAACTGTAGATCACTGCCCTGAGACTCTATTTCATGGTTCAGAGCCAAGATTACCCAAGATATCAGTGCTGATACCAATGAGGGCTTATCACAAATAAACACATTAGGTTTCCCTAAGCTATAGTAACTGGTCAGGCGTGTCTGTTCCACACTCCAGAACCTGTGTGGCTATATGGGAGAATGCAAGTTCAAGGATAGATTTAAGCAGTGGTATGATGCTAAACCTTCCTTCTGCTGAAGACTAGGATATATGATTAGTAGCTGTTACCTCCACACAACTGGCTGAGGAGAATATGAATTGTAAATACTTGAGTATTCATTTATTTTTTCCTGGTCTGGGCTGTGGAACACTCCAAAGAAACAAGTTTGGCTACTCAGGTAAGCTGAAAATTCAGGGTTCACAGCCCACACACATCTGAAGTGGGAAAAGTATTAGGGATGATTGACAATCACTACCATGACTTTTTGTAACCTCTTTATACCTATACTTCTAGCCTTAAGAAAAGCCTAACACATTTTTTATTTTTATTTATTACTTTTTTGGAGTTTCACTTATCAAATGATTACAAGTTTGCATTTATCAAATACATAGACTTTTGGAATGTCTGAAGTCTAGGGCACACAGTAGAGAGCTTTCTGGAACACGGTGCCTATGAGCATTTTCTCACGGTACACAGAAGCCACAGAGCTGCCTTGAAGCACAGAGCCATTATTGGCATACACTGTTTTCACTGTGGGTTTATCAGATAATACATTCTGGATGCGCAGTACCTGTCAAGAAGAACAGTACTCATTAGTAGAATATATGAACAGTTGTCTAGTGATCTTTCTGTTCCCAAATGTTTTGGAATAAATATACTTTTCCAGAAATCAGTAAGCTGAGTTTTACACACATCTTAAGTAAATGTTCCCCTTATTATGAAGGTATTATGTACTGAAGAGCAATGTGGTCAGATGGACTGATTCTTTGACATTTGGCAAATTTTTCACCAGAGAGCACAAAATCTTTTTTGATACTTCAGCCATCTTATAGGAGATTAGATCCAATGAACACTTATCTAATTCCCAGGCTGCTGGAGGTTCTCCAGCTGTTGGAGTGGTATTGCCTCATGCCTCTACACAAGGAGTGGGTGGGCCCCAGGAAAAATTACAAAGGAATATCCAGACTGCCAGTCAACCCAATCTGATTGTCCAGCGGAGCCCTCACATCTTTAAAGTGGCTAGGATACAATTCTGGAATACATATAACTTTGGAAACCTATCTGTTAATCACTACTTGCCCACTGCTGCTACTGAACTTTAGGAATTACACACTTAACTCTGCTAATCAATAAATACATAACCATCCAGGCTTCCAAATAGTCTGGAGAAGTTCATTCAAACACAATGTGGTAGAACCCTAAAGAAAACACCAGAAATTCATCAGTCATGAGCCTATACTGACAACTCTTGTCTGAATGGAGCTTAAGGGATCTGTGTTGATGGTTCTTGTTCTTGTTTGTATTAAGAAAGATCTTGCAAACTTATTTCAGGTTGTTACACAAAAGTCCTCAAGCTTGGGTCTCATGTAGAAAACATGATACTTTGTTTGAAGGAAGAAATCTTACCTAAAATAAATACACGTTCAAACTTGAAAACAGAGACTGGAAAAAAGATCTTAAACAACCTTCCAACCATTCCAATGATCATATTTGCTTTCCCTTAAAGCAGATAATGTGATTGGGGTTTAGTCAAAAAAAGTTTCATTTGTTACTTGAGACTAGCTCGGCTAACAATCTACACATTTGAGGGCCTGGCTAGACTTTATATATATATACATATACATACATATAATGTATAATAAATAATACACATATATTACATATGCTCTTATAAAGAAGCTGTTAATAATAATACATTAATTTTTTAACTGAATTAAAAATAGCAGTTCTGCTTTCTTTCTAGGCCAATTTCCAGTCTAGCATGTGAATCTCAGTTTCCTACCTCAGAAAACATGTATTCAAATATACTTTTCTTTAAAACATCTCTTTAGCCAGATCCACACTGATCTCTGTTTAATATTAGGCTCTTCCCATTCCCTTCACAGCAATTTTCACCTTCTTTATCCAACTATACCATTTTTCCTATAGAGCTTATCATTTTCAAACACTATATGATTTATTTCTTATACTTACTGTTCAGTGTCTGTCCTTTCACTCCCTAAAGAGCAGAGATCTTTGTACATGTTTTATTTTCTGATATTGCCTAAGCAATTAGAAAACCATATGGCTGTTTGACAGGTGTTCTGTAAGTGTTTGCATATTTACACATCTCTCAGAGCATGTGTGCTAGGATTTGGTGACTGTATTTGAATTTACTAGAATGTCTTTATTTTTTAACTTAATGCCATAGGAAATACAATGCCTTCTACTACTGTTTTTAATACTATAGAAAATGGAATGGCTTACGTTATTCTTTTAGAATATCTATTTTAAATAATGCAAGCAAAATCTCTTAAGGGATATGTTTTTCAATACCACCATATCTATTAAAACCTACAGCCCGAAAATCATTCTGTTTTGAGACTACAACCATTTAAACCCTTTTATTGAAGCTTCATATTAGATAGTGAAAAAGAAGATTGTGCCATATGAATCTCTCTTTTGTCTAAATATAGGAACTGCCCATTACCTTCTGGTTATAAATAAAATAGAATAATCTCAGTCAGTGAGTGAATATCAATGTCATGTTTTCTCCTTACTACCAATAACAAATAAAGCCCTTATATGTCTGAGACATACTGTCTGGCACTAATGTGACATTGGCACTTGGTAGCCTGAAAGGGCTAAGGAATCACATTCCTGATCCTGTTAACATCCCTACTTTTTATATGCAGAAATTGCTTACTATTAGAACATCAAGTCTGTAACCCACCTAATTCCTCCCACCTCACTCCCAGTAAGTTTTTAATTTTTATTGCAGCTTTGCCAATGAATGGAGAGAAATATAAGCACTTACTTCTGACCCTGGAGGATCCTCGGGGTTATAGAACAAAATTTTCAGGGCATTTGGATGGCACCCTGCCAAGATATCTCCCGTGGCAGGATCAACATTCAAGTTATCTGGTAAGGTGCCCAAGTGTATTCTCTTCCAACAAAGAAGACAAGGTGAAGACATTGTCTCAATGTTTATCCTTCTCCCCACAACCCACCAACTCTTCTTGGTCCATAAAACTAGTGGGGCTTGTGACTCTACTTTTAAAATATAAGCACAATCCCACCAGCATGCTCTATGATAGTCATGATCCCTTTATTTAAGTAGCATATTGTTGGATCAAATGTGGACGTATTGTAAGAGGTCATGTGGTGAGGGCAAGCTGGGGTACTTTTACCTTCAGTTGAGTTAAATTCCAATTATCATGTATTTCCATTATGTGAATGGTGGCATCGGATACATCAGCTACATAGACATACCTTTAACATAAATAACATTTACACATATGCAAATCGTAAGGAGGATAGGACCCTGACTATTGTTCTGGAGAAGAGCTATAAAATTTTATACTAGGTTGAAGTGCCACTGTGATGTCTTTCTAAAACAATATAAAAGAAGATAGTGAAATGATGCTTTTAATATCCTTGAAATATTTAAGTAGACTTTGAAGATGACATATGACTATAAGGTAACAAAACTTTTTTTAAATGATATATAGGCTAAATATTTCTATTTAGAACTTATAGTTTTTCCTTTAAATAATATAGAGGTAAATAGACTTCTTGAAGGCCAATAGAGCTTATACCTCTTAAAGTGTTAGAGAAGAAGTACCAGGTGACACAATCAGTGTTTGTAATTTTTTAAGAGGAATAATAGTTACAGATATTTTCCACAAAGATCTCTTTGTTACCTCAAATCTACATATGAATATTCGTGACATTTTTCTTTTGTAAAAATCTTCAATTCTTAAACATGTATAAGTAGTGTTTCTTGTAATTCCATGCTATTCAAATCACAACATGTAAAAACTGAACTATGTAACTTGAGGGCAGAAATGGGAGGGGGGAACGTCATGGCAGCTGCCTTGTGTGGATAGCACTTGGCGCTTTCCTGCATGTTGTTCCTCATTGCCTGCAGAAGCAGGCACTGTCAAAGTAAAGCTGTCCACTGGCAGCCATAATTGGGCTGTCCTCTTGCCTTCGGCATGAGTGTGGGAGTCTCAAAGGCTGTTGAAACTAGTTCCCATTGTACAGAAGCAACCAGCTGGGCCTCACAGCTCTTGAGAAAAGGATGGAAGGGCTTACATTGATCAAGATGCCTCATACTTATAGGCTGACTTATGGAATCATAACCTCTTTGTACGACTAGTTAATAATAAAAGCTTTTTTAAAATCCATGCTATTTAAAATATCAAATAATATGTCATTATAAATCAGTAAATTGAAAAGATCACAATGCCCAATTTAATCAAAATGCCTCCATTCTTTACAAGAACTTTTGGGTAACTGAATTTAGTGTAAATGGTAAAATGCCTTCTAGCCTCTAAGGGCAGATGTATTGCACATTGATCCCTTGTTTAATATATTAGGAAAGTGTGTTTCTAAAGCTATATAAGAATTGGAACAAGGGCCTTATTTTTTAGTCTCATCCCTCTTTCTAATGGAGGGGGCCTGGAAGCACCAGAGAACAAATAGTTTATGATCACACACCTAGGGCTAACTCTTGCCATACCTGGATTCCCTTCCCACTCCTACCCTCCTACCCCCATTCATATTGACTACTTAAGTCTAAGGAAGTAATTTCCCCTTAAAGGAAGGAATCCACCAAAACACATGATGACAAATGATTAAAAAAATTAAAGCATACTTCTGGTCCTGTGAGACTGTGATCCCATTGGCAGATTGAAATCCTGTGGCCACCACTTTGACCTCTCTTGGGCTGTAGAAAAGAACATAAGTCCAGCGAAGTTCTAAGATGATCTCAAGCAATGTTAAGGGGAAGCAGTTAAAATAGTGGTCTCTTGTAGCATAGAATTCTTCTAGTCCTACAGCCACGATATCATTCACACTGAGAGAGAGAGAGAGATAGAGAGAGAGAGAGAGAGAGAGAGAGAGAGAGAACCCATGAGGTACTTGAGTATCTTCATTGTTGTCAATCTACATAGATCAATATGTTTACCGGTTTCAAAAAGTAGTTTTAAATAATAGAACCATGGAAACTATAATTTTACATTGCTATGATGGTTTTCTTGAGCCATTTAATATTTTTGTCTCTTCCACAGAATTCAGTAAAATGACATGAATAGACAAACTTCAAACTTCAAAATCTTGAAACATGTATTAACAATTGTTATTTTTAATAGTTATAATAATTGTGGTTCTTCTGAAGATAAATCACAGATATGTGACTTACTTTGGCCAATGAGATGAAATGTGTATAGATTCTGGATAGAAGCTTTTTTGATAGCCTGTGAATAAGTCACTGGGTTTCCATACAACTGAGCAATTTTTCTGATGATTGAGAATTGTCTTCCACCTAGGGCCCTAAATGAGGACAATATGAGACCCAGGCTCTTAATTATCTACACTGGATAGGAAGCATGAGTGAGAAAATACAACTGTGATTCTGAGCCACAGGCTTTTCTTCCTATAACCATACCTGAGGCTAGTTCATCCTGGCTTTATGTTTTTTTCTGAATAGATTGATTATGGGGGGTATTTTTCTGTGCTTCTATGCCATACCAATAAGGTTTTTTGTTTTGTTTTAAGACAGTTTCAAGATTGGGCTTGAAGTACTGGTCGTGAGCCATCCTCCAGCTCAGCATCCTTGTTAGTTGAGATTACAAGTACAGATTACTGTGCCCCACTGTCCTTAAGATTTCTAAATAAAGCAAGCTTTGTTTTGTAACGTGTGAAAACAGCAAAGTTCTTTCCATTTTGGAAAAGAAAGAAGTAACCTCAAAAAATGTAAAGAAAACAGGGTGCTTGTAATCCTACCTCCTCAAGAGGCAGAGATCAGAAGGGTGTGGTTGAAGGCCAGTGGTGCAAAAAAAGCTTTATAAGAATTCATCTAGACAGAAAAGGCAAGGCAGAATGCACCTGTCATCCTAGCTACAAGAGAAGGATAAACAGAAGATTGTAGCCTAGACCTTTCCAGACAAAAAGTGAAACCCTCTCTCAAAATAACCGGCACAAAAAGTGTTGAAGGCATGGCTCAAATGATAGAAGGCCTCTGTAGCAAGCATAAAGTGTGAAACTCTGAATTTTAAGTCCCGTACCTCCAAAAATAAACAAACAAACAAACAAGAAAACAGAATAGCTTCTTTAGATAAAATTTTTGGAAAGGAAAATTCAGATGACTTGAAAAAACATTTTGCAGTTTTGACATATAGAACTTTCCCCAGGTCATTGGGCTACTTATCTTTAATGTCTCCACTTAAGCATTCCTTCCCCCCAGATGCTGTCTCATCTGACAGCAATAACCAAATTCACAAATAAAATGCCTTCCAAAAAATGCTATTTTGCCTCCAGTACTCTTGAACTCCTCTTTAAGATCTTATAGCTTTTACCTATCTCTGCTGTCTCCCTTTCTTTCAACCAGTTCTGCCTACCTCTACTTAAACCAGTTCTGCATAAAAACTTGTCCAACTTCCTGCAGGTGCAACCCAAGAGTCAAGATACTACCAGTCTTGATTTGCACATGCACAGTCAGGAGTGTAGGGTAGGTAAAGCCTTTGAGGAAAATCTTTTTGAAATCATACTTTACTATAGTTATTAGTGTGCATTAATTGCACACAAGAAGGAGTTTCACTGTGGCATTCACATCCCAGCATTTATTGTGCTTTGGTTATATATACTCTCCCTACTACTCTTCATTTCAGTCCCTTCTCTCCATCTCTTCCCTATTACTTTTCCCTTTCCAAATATCCCTCCTCTACTAGCTTCCACATAGGAGAGAAAACATATAATATTCATTTTGTGTGTCTGATTTTAGTTAACCTGATGACCTCTAGTCCCATGCATTTTTCCTTCAAACAGCATGATTTTATTCTTCTTGATGGCTGATAAAAATCCATCATATATGAATATCACATTGTCTTTCTCCATTCATCTGTTGATGAGTATCTGGACTGATTCCATCTCCTGGCTACATTGTAAATAGTACAGTGATAAACATGGATGTGCAGCTACCTCTAGTAAGCTTGCTGATTTCAGTGGGTCAGCTAGTTCACTTTAAGTTTTGTTTTAATGAGGAATCCCTATACCGATTTCTATCCTGCTTGCACACATTTACATTCCCATCCACCTGGGTGTGAAGGTTTCTTTCCCCTACATTCTAACGAGCAATAGTTTTTATTTTTTATTTTTTTATAGTAGCTGCTCTGAAGAGATGGAATCTCAATGAGGCAAACCTTTCACAATAGGACATGAGGCTAATGGATATACTTTTTTTTCTTATGTTGCTTACTGGATGATAATTTCATAATTTTGAGCAGTAAACTGACTATAGCAGTGGCCAGCTTGATATTGCTTTGCTATAGCTCTCCTATATATGACTTTTTCATGGCTGACAAAACTAAGTGCCATCAACAGATGTGCAAATAATAGGAACTATTGTTCCATCATTTTAGGGGTTAGAGTTCTAAAATCAAAGTGCTGGCAGGGCCATGTTACCTCTGGAGGTTTTTTGTTTCCTCCTCTCCTTTCTTCTGTCCAGTCCTTTCTCTCCACCCTTCCTCTCCCTTCTCCTCCCCTCTCCTGTCTACTCCTCTCTCTTCCCCTCTCTACTCCTCTCTCTTCCCCTCTCTTGCCCTCTCCTCTCTCCTCCTCCTCCTCCTCCTCCTCCTCCTCCTCCTCCTCCTCCTCCTCCTCCTCCTCCTCCTCCTCCTCCTCTCCTCCTCCTCCTCCTCTTCTTCTCTCTTCTTCTTCTTCTTCTTCTTCTTCTTCTTCTTCTTCTTCTTCTTCTTCTTCTTCTTCTTCCTCCTCCTCCTCTTCCTCCTCCTCCTCTTCCTCCTCCTCCTCTTCCTCCTCCTCCTCCTCCTCCTCCTCCTCCTCCTCCTCCTCCTCCTCCTCCTCCTCCTCCTCCTCCTCCTCCTCCTCTCTTCTTCTTCCTCTCTCTCTCTCTCTCTCTCTCTCTCTCTCTCTGGTTTGTGTATGTGTTACTGGTTTTGAACTATGAGCATGGCAGGCAAGGGTTCTACCTCTTAAGCCATATCCCCAGCCCTCTCTCTGAAGAGTTTATGTAAAGATCTTTCTGTTTCTTTTCTAGTTTCTGGTATCCCCAGGCTTTACATGAATTAGTAGACACAATACTCCTCCAATATAAAAATCCATGTGCACATGTCATTTGTCCTGTTGTCTGTCTTCATATAAGTTCACTAGCCATACTGGGTAAAGCATGTACCCTACTATAGCATCACTTATCATTTTTAATTACCTTTGTAATGACCTTTTCCAAGCAAGTAATATGCTGAAGTATATAGGGTTACACTTTCACGTATCATATTTTTAGGGCATGATCCAATGCATGACATTTTCCTTTTCCTGGTTTATCCTGATTTTAGACTTCTGATTCTTGGGATTGAATGCTTTCATAAAGTTCCCACATGTCAGACTTCCCCCCTGGTTAGCTTTCCAGAAAACGTCCTAGGAGGACATATGCTATTATGCTATTGCATGTTTTTTTGTCATGGGACTATGAACTCAGGGCCTGCACTCTCCCTGAAATATTTCTCTAAAGGCTAGCTGTCTACCACTTTGAGCCACTTTTCCACTCTGGTTTTGTAGTGGTTAAGTGGAGATAAGAGTCTCCTGGACTTTCCTGTCCAGGCTGGCTTTGAACCACAATCCTCAGATCTCAGTCTCCTGAGTAGCTAGAATTACAGGTGTGAGCCACCAGTGCCTATGCTATTGCATTTGATCATTGCAATTCACCAATTAGGGAAGTGAAATCTGTAAGAGAAACTACATTTTACTGAAAGAAAATTAATGCAAATATTTAGTAACTTGTCCATAGTTTTGTAGCAATTATTTGCAAGTCCTGGGCCACTCTGGCCTTGGAACTCAGTGCCATGAATTATGGAAAAAGGTCAATAACTTCAATTCTTTTTCTTCTTTTTCTTCTTTTTCTTCTCCTCTTACTTCTTCACTCTCCTATTACCCCTATCTTCTGTGAGGATGAATTCACAGGAAATGTTAAAAAAGAGAACACAGGTAATGGAATTTTGCTATTTCTTTCTCTGTTCTCTTACCCTGTAGAAAAATCAACTTCCACTGTTTTGGATGCATTCATTTAGTATCAAATATATTTTACATAAAAACAAATTATGCTGGGTGCTGATGGCTCACACCTGTAACCCTAGCTGCTCAAGATGCTGAGATCCAGAGGATGGTGGACTGAGGCCAGTCCAGGTAGAAGAGTCCAAAAGATCCATGGCCAAAATAAGCAGAGGGGAGACATAGCTCAAGTGGTAGAGCACCAACCAAGTAAATAAGAGGAGAGTATGAGACCCTGAGTTCAAAACCCAGCATAGCAAGAAATAACAAGGTAACTTCCTTATTGCTTTCCACAGACTTGAAACAGGCAAACTATCCACTAAAAAGTGATTTTTTTTTCAGAATGAAGTAGCAAAGATGTTGACCATTGCAACGGAGACCTCAGCTTTCAGTTCAGATAGGTATACATTTACATTGTACTTGTGTTAGGCACAAATTGTGTGACTTGAGCAAGTTACAAATCTTCTCTAAGATCCATTTTACTCCTGCCTACTATTACAAGCTGTTGTGAGAATTAAGTTAAATGAAATATTTTGGCCTAGCATATGGTACATAGTTAACACTTAATAAATACAATTTTTGTAAGCACCCACAAACGTCTATGAAAGTCTGCTTTAGAGAATTAGGTACAAAGAAATGGCCCATCTGGTGGTTGGTTAGAACACTAGTGGGTGAAGCTCCCAGAATACAATCTACCAGCATAGGTAAGAGAAAGCTGTGGGTGTTTAAAAAGAGTCTAATAGTAGGTATTACAATGCTGCGGTGAGAGGATGGAATTCGAGCTGAGAATCTAATTGCACACCTTTATGGGATTAAAATGCTTTCAAAAGTTGGAAAATATCAGGATATTCAATACTGAACACAGCTATTTCTAGTGAGGTGTTGGGTAGTGTCACCATGGGAATCTTTAGAAAGCTTTAGAAATAATAGTACAAAACAAAAGTTTAAGAAATCCTGCTGAACCCATAAAGAAAACAAAACAACAGCAGAAGTGCAAAATAACCACACGTACACAGCACTTTAATCCCCTACCTCTTGAGAAGTTCGTGTGTTATGGTTTTCCAGTGTATGAGAGAACGCTGCTTATCATCAAATTGAAATATCTCCACAGTGGACTTCATGTCGGGATGATTCACAACATAAAGATACACAGTGTGGTCTAAAAGGGGGTTGAGGGGGGAGGATGAGAGACATCATTTCCAAGCAGTTTTTGCCCCTTAAAATCATTCTTACATGTATTTTCAAACATGGTCACTCACTGATTAAGATGCATTGTATTCCTAAACTGACATGTTAAATTGAAGCCGCTTTGTACAACTGCTTAAAAATAAAATTATCAAAACTCAAATCAATCAATCAGTCTTGTCAATTCCAAAGGCTTTGGTTTGGTTTTGGTTCTGTTTGGTTGGTTTAGAGTGAGGCTGTCACTATGCTCTGTCTGGGTTCAAGTCCTGTGTAGCTGGGATTATAAACACATACTACTTTGCCCAGTGTATGGGGAAGTTCTTCATATGCCTTACATTTGGTCCTCATAATGCAACTGAGAGGCCAGAAATGTCATTTATGGAGGAAATGGACTCAGTAATTTCACCACCATCAAGACAGAGCCAGGTATAGATGTCTCTAACTTATCTGTCTACATTCTACCGTGCTTTCCACCAGGCAGAGAGGAGTGGCAATGGTTTGTAAACATGAGCGAGATTTCTCCAGATGGTCCTTCAATAAGAGAGTACAAGCAAACAAAACTTCGCTGAGAATTTTTTTGTGTGTCTGTGACATTTTTCCACATTACAACTTAAAGGCAAAAAATGTCAAGACAGTGTAAATACCTTAAAATAAACAACAGATCTCAGCCAGACAATGAACTCTTAACATAACATGGTTGCGACAACATTTAGACATGGAATGTGAATTCCCTTGCAAAAGAAAAATCATGTAGAAAACTCCAGGCATTTCCAACTTCAACAGTGTTGGCTCAGTTACTCTTATATGGGCATGTGAACTACCTGGGAGGGAGTCAGGGTGGGAACCTGTTTTCATAGGGTCCTCTTTCCTGATCTGACAGCACTCATAGTACAGAAGATCCATGGACTTTTTAAAGGGGGTCCATAGTTCCACTGTAGGAGTCGTTGTGGGATTATTCTCCCTATTCACATCTTTCATGTACTTGTCAAGTAAGTGATGGAGCCAGCTCAAGTGCTGACATGTAAAGCTCAAATTCAAGGATCCAGAAATATACCAAGCTGTTTTATGCAAATTAGGAGTCGTCTCCCTCACAGATAAGGCTTTCTTTTGGTCTACTTCAGCAAAATTCTTGGTCCTAGGGCTGGTTAACAAAATATGGATTGGATTTCAACCTCCAAAGAGCCCTGATACTGGATACAACTTTCCCTTCTTTTTTTTCATGAAGTTTCACTGTATAGCCCAGATGGGTCTTGAACTCACAAACTTCTTGTCTCAGTCTCTGGAATATTGGGATTATAAGTGTATGCCATAATACCTAGCTCCCGCCCACTTTTAATAATTAAGTTATTTATCACTATTGTTGAGTCATAAGAATTATTTCTATATTCTGGATATCATCGCATATATTACTTTTCAAGTAGTATCTCATTCCTTTGACCCTTTTACTTTCTTGATGGTGGTTTTGAAGTACAGAGATTCTAATATTCATGAGTTTAGTTTATCAAATTTCCCTGTCAGATCAAGCATCTTAATATCATACAATTATTTTTCAAAGGCCCTTTAGTGTATATGTTAGCTATCTGAGCAATGATACTCAAACAGATTGTGATAAGGCACATAAGAAGAAAAGTGGCTAAAAGAAGAAGGAAAGACCACAGAGTCCCTAATATGAGTTTTCCTTTTTTAAATGAAGTGTTCAAATATATTTTATACACGTCTATTATTTTGCAAAATATTATATATTTTTTCATGATAAAATAATATGTACCTTTTTAAAATGTGGGTGTTGAATAATAGGAGATGAATGTTTTTCATATCCCTCTTTTCCTCTTATACTTAATCATTCAGGGTTTACCTTTGTCGATGAAAGTACTGATCCCATGTGGGTTAAATATTTCTTTGTCAAAACCATCACTGAATGTTAATGCCTGTGGCTTTGGATTTTGCTCATTAAGATCCATCAGGAAGATTTTTCCGGGCTCATCTGGTGCAAAGGATGGCATTCCTGGATATTTTAGTCCCTTAAAATGATAGGGAATAAATATATAGAGATGTACATATCAAAATACATACTGAAGCTAAAATCTCAAGGTCAAACAAAATGTTTCAAGTTCTTTGTTTCATTTAGATTTCTGAGATTTTTTTTGTCACAATATTTTCCACAATCTGCTCTGGGTCAGAAGGGGGAGCATAAGAATTCCCATGGTATCTAAACATTGTTTGTGAGTGGGAAGAAATATGCTCAAAATAAGTAAGCACTTTTAATTTAGGAACAGTAAAGCCAAACCTGGTGTGGTGGCAATGCCTGTAATCCTAGCTACTCTGGAGTTAGATAGATGGATCACAGTTGAGTCTAGCCTAAACAGCTTAACAAACAATCTGAAAAACAACAAAACTAACTAAAAAGCAAATGGATTAATGGTATGGCTCAAATACTAGAGTGAAGACACTAACTTTAATCCTCAGTACTGAAAAAATGAATACATTAATGAATACAAATAAATAAATGAATAAAGCCCAAATGACAATGCAAGAGACATGTTACTTGGCCTGTCAGTGCCTGAGGTTTCTCATCTATAAAATGAATATGTTGACATGTACAATGGCTAAGATTCTTTCCAGTCCTGATACATTGTATAGCTTCCTTTTCTTTTTACAAAATTCTTCATTGATAGTATAAAGGTGATGTACAGAGGAGTTTTAACAATGTCCCCCCTGCCCTAACACACCCAATTTTTCCTTCCTGTCCCAACCCACAAATTGTATACAGTGTTTCATTTTCACTAGTGTCTAGTGAGTACCACTGCTATATTTGTTCATCCTTTGCCTCTCCATTTCTGTGCCTCCCTCCTTCCATATACATATAAACAAACAAGACAAAAAATCATTGACAAATCAACAAAGGGTCAGAATGCCTCTGCTTCCATTTCCTAGAATTCATTTTGATAATATTATTTTGTATAATCAAAGGTATAATTTCCTTTTCTCAAAATATAGAGAAGGATTATATACTTTCATTTACTTGTTCCCATCCCTGTAGTCTACTCTGATTGTCCTATATAATGGCATATATACTAATTCTACTTAACTAAACAAGAATGAATGACACCTTTATTGTATGAGTGTCATGGTTAGTAGTATTATTTATTGTGTCAATCATAGTAAAAAGCAGTATGGACTGCCTTTGTCCATACAGGCATGTCTGAAAAATCTTATATAAAATTCCCTTTTCTTAACTATGACAAAAACTTCACTCCAGTAAATTAGACAGTGGCCCTTTCTATTGGTAGGACCTGCTTTCCCTCCACCAGCAATAGCATCTGGGTGCATTGAGCTTTTGCTACATCTGAGTTCATTGTGTCAAAACCCTGGGGTGGTTTATTCTACACCATGTCCAAAAGAGTCTCTTTCCTGCTCAAGTACTTTCTCTATCTTCTTTTGAACTCTTAGCTTCATTAATGTCAGTTTATGTCCTTTCCTTTCGACTCTAGCCTCCCTTTGTGTTCCTCTTTCTGCTTATAAATTCTCTCTCTCTCTCTCTCTCTCTCTCTCTCTCTCTCTCTCTCTCTCTCTCTCTCTCTCTCTCCTCCCATTGACTCCACACAGTACATAGTCTATATTTTTAGAACTTCCTTATTTATATTATCAGGCTTTTCTCAAATCAGTCCTGCTATGTGCAAACTTTGTGCCCTAGCCTTTGTCTGGGGCACAAGGCCTCTGAGGCCTTTGGAGTGTTGCTGCTTACTCTTTAGTTCTCCTTAGATGCCACACCTGGAGGAAGACCCACAAGTCCCCGGCCATCAATTTCTGTTTCCAGATCAGATTCTGTCACCACCAAGTAACAGACCATGGCTAAGGATTCCACACTCTTGGCTTTGTCAGATGTTCCATGTCTCCTTTTACCCTGGGCTAGCTCTTCTGAAGGGCACATCTAAAATTGCACTGAAAAACTACTACAAAGACATCATTCCAATTTTAGACAGATATCCAATATTTGTTTCTCTGTCTCTCAATCCCCAGCTCCCCTTGGCATTACTGGGCTCCAAACCAATGTCCATTGGGTAGGTGCTCTTACTACTTGAGCCACAGTACAAGCTATTGTTGATTCTCAAATGTAATCAATTGTATTTCTCCAGGTATCTACTTTAAATCTCTTAACCTATCTCTTTTTCCCAAGGAAAAAGTAGCAATCTTCTGTTCTCATGTTAACTCTTTCCCCCGATTTCTTTTTTTTTTTTTTTTTTTTTTGCCAGTCCTGGGCCTTGGACTCAGGGCCTGAGCACTGTCCCTGGCTTTCTATTGCTCAAGGCTAGCACTCTGCCACTTGAGCCACAGTGCCACTTCTGGCCATTTTCCATACATGTGGTACTGGGGAATTGAACCCACAGCTTCATGTATATGAGGCAAACTCTCTTGCCACTAGGTCATATTCCCAGCCCCAGCCCCCGATTTCTTGGTTCATTTTTCTCTAGGACCTACCAGTCATTTAAAATACAGATGACACCTTCATTATATTCTACTGTGTATATTTTTTAAAATTGGAAATTGAGACCACTGTTTTAGCCAAAACATTTTTATTTTAAAGCTCATATTCTCAATAGAGTTTTATTGGCCAAAATGGAATATTAGACCTGGAAATTCTAACATCAAAAATTCATTCACATTAATAACATCATAAATCCACTTTGTCATAGTAGAATTGTAAAACATTTTAAACCAAACTGCAATGGGCAACTGATTTTAAAATACATATGACAATTTCCATCATTTTACAAACATACAGTTTTCTGTTTATTACTTGTGAGTCCCTGGTGTGGCTTGCTGATTACCTCTCACCCCAAGTTTTTAAATGTGATGTTGAGAATGAAACTCAGATTCTTCCCTAATTCTTTAAAGAGAAATGGAAGGAATAATCAACAGCCCAAGAAAGAACAATTTCAGGGTTTTGAACCCAGTGACATGGTTAACATTCCATCTGTTAACATTTACATAACTCCAAGCACAGGCAAGCATGGAAAGAATACTAGTTAATGAGAAGATGAGCACCCAATCCAATAGGGCAATGCTGAGGATGAACAGTAACAAGATAGCTCTGCAAACCAGCCTGGAAATCAAATGCAAATCAATATGCATTTGTTGAGACCCTGCCCGTATGGAGCTGACCACAGGGAGCTGCCCACCATGGGGCAGTCAAGGCTGGGCATTCCTGTGGTGTTATAATTGGCCCTTCAGATGCCTGTTTGAGCCTTTTTAGTTGACTCGCCTGACCTGGAGGTGGAATGAAATAGAGGTCCACCTGGCAGCATTAATGCACTGTCTATACGGCTATTGACAGGAGCATCCGAACAGATTGGGAAATACTCACAGTGGAGATAAAAGCCAGCCCGCTAGGAAGTATGTCGATATCTTCAGAGCCATTTTCTGCAAAACAAAATATCAGAACGATGCATACATGGAGGCTTAAAATCACATCAACAGTCAAAACTTTGAACTGTTCTTTGTTTAAAACTATGTTAACATTTTCAACTATTAATTTTCAGGAATCCCAAAGACTCCTTAAATACTAAATTCTTTTTAGAGGCCCATTTTTTTCAGAGAAATAGCTGAGTAACTAGAAAATAAATTTATCTTGGGTTTTTTCATCAACTAACAAATTTTAGTGCACGTTCTGAGAGATGAAGCATTATTTCTCATAGTAGGCTGTTCTAGAGAATGATTGATAAAACTCAAAATGTCATGATTATGACGTTCTCTTATAGGCCTTTCTCCAAATCCTCCTTCTACTTTCAACTTGCTAAGGACTTAATATGTATCTTTATTCATTTAAATGAGGGAAACATTAAGTAGTTCTTCTCTATTAAAAAGGCAGTAATTCTTAAGATCAACTACATGTATAAATGAATTTGGAAGACTTTAATCAGAACTTTTGCTCATTGACCCGGTGTTGGAAGTGTTTACCTAATTAAAGGTTGACAGCACAAAAGGATGACATGTCTTCTTTTTTTTTTTTTGGCCAGTCCTGGGCCTTGGACTCAGGGCCTGAGCACTGTCCCTGGCTTCTTCCCGCTCAAGGCTAGCACTCTGCCACTTGAGCCACAGCGCCGCTTCTGGCCATTTTCTGTATATGTGGTGCTGGGGAATCGAACCTAGGGCCTCGTGTATCCGAGGCAGGCACTCTTGCCACTACGCTATATCCCCAGCCCATGACGTGTCTTCTTGAAGGGAGATAAGACACTTGCCACAGTAAGTAGCACTGATATCGAAAACCACGGTTATCTAGTATGGTGAACTCCCTTCTGCGAATGTCAAAAATAATATGTACCATAATCGCATGTTCTTTTTCACTGGATGTTCACAGTTTCCATTAAGAGGTAAGGTCTATAGTCTCTCCCCTTGTAATGGAATAAACCTTTGTCAAGGTCCTTGTGTACCTTGACAAATAGAAGGAGGTGAATATCCAAGGCTAAGTGTTATAGACATAGCTGATGTGCTCTCTCCCTATCTCTGTGTGTGTGTGTGTGTGTGTGTGTGTGTGTCTGTCTGTCTGTCTGTCTGTCTGTCTGTTGGTCTCTCTCTTTCTCTGAGTCTGGAAAGGAAATGCAAGAAATTAAGCTATTTTAAAGTTACAGAGAATGTGGAGAGAGATGCTAAGAGGCCCAGATTGTTTTACCTCTCAGGCTTTGAGTAACTTTCATGAATTCAAATGGAAGAGGTGACCTGTCTCTACGCCTTGCTACAATTTCAAAGCCATACACAAAATAACTGCTATTTGTGTTGTTCATTGTTTATTTGTTTTCAACACAGTGTTTGGCTCTATAGCTCAAACTGGACCTGAATTCCTATCACCCTATTTCAGTTTCTTGAGTGCTGGGACTGTAGATTTGTGTACCCTTGGCCTTGTTGTTTTATGTCATTCATTTTGGTGTGGTTGGTTATAAAACCAAAATACTTGGAACTTGTGGGAAAATGGTTACTGGGAGAAATGGGCTTGCTAGGATGTCACTGGGCCACTGGAGGATGACAGGGGAAAATGTAGAGAAGCGGGAAAACGACAAAGAAGACATAAATGTAATTTATCAGATATTTAGCAATCGGCACTGGAAACTGAAGCATAGAAAAAGTTTTAGGGTTGTTTTTTTAAAATTCACTATATCTAATAATGATAAAAACTAAATTAACCAGAACTTTTCATTTTCTAAGCAAGCTGGTTTGGGAAATTCAGCCATTTATTGTATCTTGATGGCCTGAAAGTTTTCATGCTGTTTTTCAAATGGAGTAACATAGGCACTGAAAGATTCCAATAAACCAAATGAAGAAGCAGTTAAAAACCTCACAGGTTGGTTACTTTTCTGGTGTTTCTCGTCTGTCTGCACACACCTCTGCTGGGTTTCCTTTAATCTTTGTTTCCTTCCTTCTTCTGTGCGAAATGTGAGTGTGCTCCAGTCTCATTGTGGCAGTGGGTCTTTCTCATGTCAGAGCATCCATTTGGCATGATCCACTTGGTTCCATGGCTTCAATTGCACCAACTTGTTCTTCAGTCTCTGATGTCTCTATCAAGCCCAAGTTGCCCTCTTCGTTCCTAGACTTCTACAATCACCAATAATTTTTTTTCTCTCTCTCCATTCTTATATTCAATAGGTTTTCAGTGCTCTGAACATTTGCATTCACTCCACTTTCCCTATGCCAATGACAAGGACTACAGAAACTCCTGGCACTTCCACTGCTAAAGTACCCAAAGCAGAAACTTGGAGCTGTCTTTGATGCCTCCCTTTTCCTCAATCAACCAAAGGATCTCCCTATCAGTCCCCAGAGGAGCTTACCAAAAGTCTAGTGTTACTCTTCTCCACCCATTCTCCCAGAACTGGTAGTCTAACTCCTAGGCCCCTTGGTCGATCCAGACCCTAACGATTGTGGGCTTTGTTTCTACTCTGCTGCTCCTACCTCCCACTCTACTCTGCAGCCATCCTCTTCACTTCTCTGAGTGGCTTTTGAAACAGGCTGCAATTGTTCACCTGGCTGCTTGGGAAAGGCTTGTCTCCCCTTCCGGTCACACTCAGACCTTTTCCACATCACTGAGCCAAGATCACAGGCTCTAAGAACAGAAATGGGCTACATTTGTGTCATATGCCCAGCCTTTTCTTGCTTTAATTATTTTTTTTTCAGATAGAATTGTGTATTTGTCAAGGCTTCCCTCTGACTGTGATCCTTCTACCTATGGCCTTTTGTGAAGCTAGGACCACAGGCATGTCCACCACATCTAGATTATTAACAGAAATGTGAGCCTTGCTAACTTTCTGCCCATGTAGGCCTTGAACTGAGATCCTCGTGAGCTCCACCTCCTAAGTGGCTGAGATTCAAGAGCCACCATACCCAGCTCTAATACCTGCCTTTTCACCATAGAAGCACTCTGTAAAAGCTGGCTGGATCAATAAATAAAATAAACAGTTCTTTGAACTTTGTCTCATTATTTAGGGTAAACTATTATAAGTGTCATTTTCTGAGAACAGATGGTCCCTAACTTACCATGGATCCAGTTGTGATTTTTCAACTTTATTGCAGAGGAAAAAGCAATGTACATTCAGTACAGTGCTGTATTCAGATTTGGAATTCTAACCTTTATCTCCAACCAGAAATATGCTACATGGTATGCTCTTGCCATGTTGGGCCATGGTTGCGATCTGTAGCTGAGCCCACCACTTAACCATGAACTAAAAACAACAACTCTACAGTGTACTGGGTTGCTAGCTTAGGTACTTTATAGGTCAGGCATAGGAAATGCTTTGGTTTTTTTTATTGTTTGTTTGTTTAGCCCATTGTGGGCTTTAAATTCTCAGGGCCTATTCCTGAGCATATTTGCTCAAGGCTAGCCCTGTGCCACTTTGAGCCAAAGCTCCACTTTCAATTTGTAGGTGGTTAATTGGAGATAACAGTCTCAAGAACTTGCCTGCCTGGGCTGACTTCAAACCACAGATACCCCAGATCCCAGCCTCCTGAGTATCTAGGATTGCAGGCACATTAGTGCCTGGGAGGAAATGCATTTTTGTTTTATGATATTTTCAACTTTCATTGGGTTAATCAGGTCAAAAGCCCCATCATTAGTCAAGACATAACTTTATAAGATATTCTTGGTTGTTTGCTTTCTGCTTTGGCTCTTTCTTTTCCCAGTAAACGTACATATCTTGTATTGCAGAGTAAATCTATTAGGAAAAAAAACCCCACAAAACTCTATTTTCAGAGATGCCATGCTTGGGTTTGCTGACTCCACCCACAGCATGGGGGAAGCTGGTGCATTTTGTTTGGAGGCGGAAAAGCATGAGAAGGTTACACCGTATTTCTGTGTTTCTGCACTCTGGTCTGTGCTACACCTGTATGATGTACCTGATGCATCTCAGCAACTAGGATTCTTGTGGGAGGAAGAGCTTCGGGACATAGTCCTCAGAGTCCTCCTCACGCACTCATTAGCCCACACAGAACTACTACTAAAACCTTCCTGCTAAATCTAAAACCTATATCTCATTAACCTGTCAACATTACCGTGACTTGGCAGACATCATCTCTGTCATCACTTCTTAAACCATTCTCTATAGGTAGAAAGATAACCCCAGAATTTCACTGCCAGTTGATTTCTCATGATCACTTCACATCTCAAAAAGAAACTTGTAATAGCTGGCCAAGAAAATAAATAAAATCCATGGTAAACTAAGCTAAGAGCTTAACTTGGAGACAGGCAGAGTTGTGGGAAAGAAAAGATGCAAGGGAAGATGGGAAGATAGCGAAGGATGCCAACTTTCTAGGCCTGTCTGCAGAAAGCCCTAAGACAGCTGTTCATATTCCAAGTGCAACCATGAGCAGATGCTGAAGGCACCAAACAGAAACTTAATACAAAATAAACTCTGAGGTAGGATGTCTGGAGGAAGAAACATCTCATCTTTTATTCTTTCCTGCCAGAAAGACAGTGATTAACACACACACACACACACACACACACACACACATATCACTAATGAAATTAATTTTGAAAGTCTCATCTTGAAGACATTACAGGTAATAACTTCCCTCCAGCTCTGGTCCTACCAAGAATATTCTACCTAAAGTTCTCCTGTGACCCTCCATTTCTCCCATAAAACTTTCTCAATTCTGAAAACCCAAACAAAAAATAACAACAACAAAAACCTTTCTCACATCTAATAAGGTTTTTTTATTTTGTCTTGTGAATACTATCATTAGCTGTCTTTATTTAAGTCTCTACCCTGCCTTGCCTTTGTCTGCCTCCCTTTGGTAATATTCAATCTGAATTTTATGCTTTCCTTTACCATAATACTTTTTTCTGGAACTGCTATCATTAAAAAAATGTGTTTTCAATAGGGCACAGTTATACAAGACAGGCTTTGTTACACAATAAGAAATGCAAATGCATCAAGGAAAATCATTCAGGTCCCTAATGTAGGTCTCACAATCTCTTCTTGTGGTTCATTGGATAACTAACTTCATTCTTTTGTAAGTTAGTTTGCAAAGCACTTCTATTATATATCAATGATAAAGGGACAATAGGTGTTTGTAGTGGACTCAATAAAATACTCATAGGCACCAGTCCTTTGAGTTTTAGGTATACAACAGTATTATCCTCTTAATAAATGACTCATGACTACTCTACTTTGTTTAGCTCTTCAAATATAAAATGTAAATATGTCAATGTCCCTAAATAGTAACATGCTTTTTTTTCTGCTGCTCCTAGCTAGCGTCTAAGTGTTCATCATTCTCTTTATAATACTGAATAATCAGGACCAAAAAAAAAATACTAGATAACTATCTAGTATCATTACCTATCACCTAGATCATTATCTATGATTTACCATATTAACTATTTGCTTCTTGAATTTAGTTGAGTTATATATCAAACTGGACTTTACTGACCAGCTAGGTTTACCCTTCTAAATTATTCAGTAGACCCATTCCTTTTGACAGATGGATGTGTAGTAAGTCTAGATGTTTTTCATCAAGACAGGAAACAAGTTTGTGAATGTGATTTCTTCAAATCAAGTAAAATAGGATCTGATCCTCCTCAGTCCATGACATGGAGAGGAAAAACAACTTGCATTATTACTACATTTCTCTGTTAGCATTGCACAATGATTCTAAGGTGGTGAATCTTCCAAATCAAGCAGAATGATTAAATACTCAGTGCTGAACTTATGTGACTTTTTTAACTTAGATAATTCTTCCTCTTCATTGTCTTATGTACAAGTTCTTTGTTGAGGTAAGGATACACAGGATATAAATCAATGTCCCTAAAATAGACAACCTTCCTTCAGAGATCTTCCTCCACCCCAGAATGTTGTTAGGCACTGGGTCAGGCTCCCTTGATATTCACAGAAATCCATAGGTTCCATCTCTTCCCATCAGAATCCCTCAGACTCAGAAGAGGAGAGAATGCCTTTCCCTTCTTCCAATTGGAAGCAGAAATACCTCTAAGAGTAGATAACACAAAGACTAGTTTACCCAGAGAGAGAGGGGGAAAGATTGAGAGGAAAAATCCAAAACCAAATAGGCTTCTTTTCTTCTGTGTTTTTAAAAAATACATACAGTCAGGAAAAGATAATACAAATTCCTATTGTAAAATAATCTGTCTTGTCAAATAGCAGCAAAAGTCACAGGCCTTTTACCCTAGGGAGTTTGTAACCTGACAATGAGAAAGATAACACCAGTGATGACAGAGTGAAGTGTGGGGTGGGCTACATGAGTGAAGCAGAACTTCAGAGCACTGTGAGAGATGAGAAGAAAGATACATTTGCAATAAGCAGAGATGGAAGAATTGGTAGTGAGAATTTTACAAGCAATGAGTGAGAAAGTGATTGAATGCATTCCCAAGACAGTGAATAGAATGTAGTCTAAATTTTCACTTTATTTTCTAGAAGTACTGTCAGAAAGAATTGGAGACCTGGAGTCGAGCAAAGAGTGTGGCAGTGACCAGTAAGTGAGATGAGCCCTATAGGGACACCAAAGAGACTGATAACAGGAATCTCATGTGGAGAAAGCAGAAGGGATAAAAGAGAAACAAATAGTCCCTGGATTTTTAACTAGGCTCCCAGTGAATGGGGCACCACACACAGGAGAAATTTAGAGGAGCTAGCTAAGGGTGAGGGAATGAAGAAGGAGATAAAGAGCTCATTTCAGCTAAAGCTGTGTCTATGGCAAAGTGAGCCTTTAAATGATGGGGAAAAATCTCAGGACTGTGAATTTCAGATTCGTATATGAAAATACATCTAGGTGGGCTAGGAGGTTCTTGAAGTTTAAGAAGTAAGTCAAATTTCTCTTGATATTTTTCTGATAAACATTGAAAGCAGCAACAGTGGAGGCCAAGAATGTGGTTAAGGAAAAGAGGAAAGGAGGGAGGGAAGGAGGGAAGGGAAAGAGAGAAGGAGGGAAGAAAATAAGGAAAGAAGGGAGGGGAAGTAGTGAAGAAGAGAGAGGGGGAGGCAGGAAAGCAAGAAGGGAGAGAGGGAGAAGGGGAAGGAAGGAAGGAAGGAAGGAAGGAAGGAAGGAAGGAAGGAAGGAAGGAAGGAAGGAAGGAAGGGAGGAAGTCATTCCAGTAAGGGCTAAAAATTAAAATTTAAAAGGAATTGCTGAACTCCAGTGACTCATGCCTATAATCCTAGCTACTGCGGAGGCTGAGATCTGAGGATTGAGGTTCAAAGCCAACCAGGCAGAAAAGTCTGTGAGACTCTTATCTCGAATAAACCACTCAGAAAAGTCCAGAAGTGGTACTGTGGCTCAAGTGGTTGGGCACTAGCCTTGAGCACAAAGAGGTTCAGAGACCGCACCCAAGCCCTGAGTTCAAGCCCTAGGACCAGACAGAGGGGCAGGGGTGGAATTAAATCATTTGGCAGGATCAATTAGGCAGATAGTGACCAAGACATTTTCCAGCCTTTCTTTACATACCAAGTCCTTCAATAAATTGGCAGTTCTGAAGTTCCACAGACACCACTTTTCGGGACACAGCATTCAGTTTTCCTCTGTATAAGACAAAAACCAATATGGAGGTTAAGGCACCACATCTCAAATCTGTCTTTGAGCTCTGAAGACCCTTAATCATTTTTAGATTGGTTAGCTCTCTTTATTCTAATTTGTGTACATAATAAATAGGAAATCAACTTTTTATTTATGTTTATTTCCACAATGTGGATGTTGTTTGTGATAGTAATGTGCTCACTTTGCAGTTTTTGGAAAAAAGAAGAAAACAGGATTGTATATGGAAGATACAAAGAAACTACTTGGTCAGTGTGGTAGCACCATGTATAATCCCAGATTTTTAAGATGCTGAGGCATGGATCACGAAGATCAAGGAAAGCTGCCAGTCCCCGGCCAAAGTAGGAAGACTCATAAAAACAAGATAAAAACCAAAGAGCTGGGAGTATGGCTCAAAACAGCTGAGGGCTGGGGATATAGCCTAGTGGCAAGAGTGCCTGCCTCGGATACACGAGGCCCTAGGTTCGATTCCCCAGCACCACATATACAGAAAACGGCCAGAAGCGGCGCTGTGGCTCAAGTGGCAGAGTGCTAGCAGCCTTGAGCGCGAAGAAGCCAGGGACAGTGCTCAGGCCCTGAGTCCAAGGCCCAGGACTGGCCAAAAAAAGAAAAAAAAAAAAGAAAAAAAAAAAAAAAAGAAAATATCAAAACAGCTGAGTAAAATTCCCCTGTGTATACATACCAAATTTTCTTTTTTTTTTCTGTATGCTGCATATTCTTTTTTTAATTTTTATTGTCAAACTGATGTACAGAGAGGATACAGTTTCATATGTTAGGCATTGGATACATTTCTTGTACTGTTTGTTACCTCCTCCCTCATTCCCCCTTCCCCCTCCCTCTTTCCCCCCATGAGTTGTTCAGTTGATTTACACCAAACAGTTTTGCAAGTATTGCTTTTGTAGTCATTTGTCTTTTTATCCTGTGTCTCTTGATTTTGGTATTCCCTTTCAGTTTCCTAGTTCTAATACCAGTATACATGGTTTCCAATGTACTCAGATAAGGTACAGAGATAGTGCAGGTACAACCACAGGAAGGGGATACAAGAGGATCATCAATAATAGATGCTACAGTTTCACATGGCATGTTGAAAGTAATTACAACAGTGATATAACAGTCGTTTCCATAGCATGGAGTTCATTTCACTTAGCATCATCTTATGTGTTCATAAGGGTATAGCTATTGGGCTCTTGTGATCCTCTGCTTTGACTAGCCTAAGCCTGTGCTAATTATTCCCTATGAGGGAGACCATAGAGTGCATGTTTCTTTGGGTCTGGCTCACTTCACTTAGACATACCACATTTTCTTGGTCCATTCGTCCATTAAGGGGCATCTGGGCTGATTCCATACCTTGGCTATAGTGAATAGTGCTGCAATAAACGTGGTTGTGCTGCTGATTTTACTGTATTGACATCTTTGGAGTGAATGCCCAGTAGTGGAATTGCCAAATCACAGGGTAGTGCTACATTTATTATTTTTTGGGGAATTGCCACACTATTTTCCAGAGTGGTTGAAAAGTTTACATTTCCACAACAATATATTAGGGCTCCCCTTTGGCTGAATCCACACAATTATCTGTTTTATTTTGTTTCCTTGATATTGGCTATTCTAACTGGAGTGATGTGGAATCTCAGTGTTGATTTGATTTGCATTTGCTTTATGGCAAGAGATGTTGAGCATTTCTTCATATGTCTATTGACCACTTTTACTTCTGGGAAACTCTTATAGCTTTTTAGCTCACTTATTAATTGAGTTGTTGGCTTTTCCTTTTATGTTCTCTGTGTATAATGAGTATAATGCCATTGCTTCATCTTTGTAAAGAAATACAAAGACTTGGACAAAAGTATGCTAAATAAAGTAAGTCAGGAGCAGAGAGACAAAGGATACATTTTCCTCCTTCTATGTGGAAACAATATTTAGCTGACAAAATCATAAGTAAATACATTGGGTGATATGTAAACTCATACTAATGTATTGACTGAAATACGGTAGGTTTGAGGGAGATCTCAAATACTGCAATTCAAATTTCAACAAAGTAAAACACCAGAAAACTGGTACTGGAAAGAGGTAGGGTGGGATGAGGTCAAGGAGAAAGGGGGTGAAGGATGAATAGGAAAAGAGGTGTGTGGGGGAGAAGGGAATGTAGACAGAATCCAATGTGTATCCTACAAAATTAATAAGAATGAGGGGGAAAATCTGGGTAGGTCAGGGATAGATGAGAATATTGAGGAATGACTTGATCAAGTGAAGCCAAAGGATATTCTTAGGAGAGGGTCACAAAGGAACAATAGCTGTGTGCATCTAACCATATAAAAGAATATTTATTGGACTGAACTCCAGGAAATGGAAATAAGACATTTTTATTCTTCATTGATGTTTTTGTTTTCTTTTCCTTTTGTCTTGTTATTCATTTATCTGTCTTTGGGATGGGAAGGGGAACACAGACATGGAGGGACAAAAGTAAACAAATATAGCAGTGATACTCACTGGACACTATGTTGAAATTAGCTATGCAACTTGTGGGTGGGGACAAGAGGTAAAAACTGAGAGGGAGTTCAGGGAAGGAGTGATATTGTTTAGAAAGAAATATACTCATTATCTCATTTACATAACTGTAATATCTCTGTATAGCACCTTTACAATAAGAATAAGAATAAAAAGATATGTTGTATTTACTCCACAGAGGAACACAAAGTTGCCATAACTATGTGCCCCTGATCATATACAATAATATTTATCAAAATGAACTTTAGGAAATGGAAACAAGAGTTTTTTTTCTTTGTTGTTTTCTTTTCTTTTTATCTCAGTTTGGTCATTTCTATGTCTTTAGAAGGATAGAGGGCACAAATAGAGGGACAAGGGATAAAGAAATGCAGCAGTGGTACTCACTAGACACTATGTTGAAAATGAATTATATAACTTGTGGTTGGGGATGGAAGGGAAAAATCCAGGAGTGAGGGAGAGAAGGGGTGATACTGTCTAAAAAAGAAATGGACTCATTACCTAACTACAGTCTGTATACCACCTTTATAATAAATACATTTTGAAAGATATATTGTTCCACAGTCTCCTTTGTTAAATGGCAGGTATAACTTTGTTAAGTGGTAGGTACTACTACCTAAAGATTTGTTAGTTTGAGTAAACAATATTGTTAATTTAGATGCATAAAAAAGCATTTTGTTTTATTTTGAAAGTAATATGACCTACAAATATTCATTTTCTGCCTATAGTTTTGATTTTAGGAAATTACTTTAAGTAGTTCTAGGAGGGAGTCTCATTTCAACATGTCAGTGTGTGAGTACAATACATCTTGATCAATGTTCTCCTTTCACCACTAGAGTTTTGCTTTTTTTAAAAAAAAAATCCTTCCTTCCTCAAGTTGCTTTTCCAAATTTCTCTGAAGCGCTAAACCCTGTCACTTTTGCATTAACTTTATTAAGCATGTGCTGATTTACTTAGCCAATATGTGAACTCATTAAACTGAACACCATTTGAACAGTCAACCAAATTACTTTTCGGTACAGTGTTCTTATTTCCACAGCAAACATCTTCTAAATATTAGCTACAATTTAAAATTTTTATTAAACTGTATTCAAGAAGACTTTGTTGTTGTTTTTTTTTTTTTAAGAAAAGAGTTGGTGTTGTAAATCAGTGGTGGAATGGTCTAGCTATATCTAGTACCACACATACACACATGCTAACTCAAATCTATTATTACTAATGTTGTTAGTATTGTTGTTATTTATAAGTCTGTCACTTGGTCATGGTGGGCATAAACAAATACAACAATAAACACTTTCCATCTAAACTAGAAAGTATTCCCAGCAGACATCAGCGCTCCACACAGATTGTAGATATGACTTTCTGGGACTAACTTCTTCTTAGAGAAAAATAACAACAACAACCTGAAACAATCGAAAACAAAGGAGGCTTTATTCCCATTGGCCAGTAATCACAGCCTAAAGTGGATCTTCTTTCTAGCCCAGTACTGGTTTTTCCAGAGAACTTTCTGGGGTAGCTCTCCCTGCCCAACGCCAGCAACCACCTGCCAGTCTCCGCTTCCCTGCCTGCTATCTGGCTTGCTCTTTGAATGGCTTCTGTCACTCGGACTTACCAAGAGTGAAACCAGCTTAGGTCAGACCTGACAGTAGCCTGCCCCTCCTCTCCTTCACAGTCTAGCACTTCCAAGGGCTCCGTGTTTCCCCAGCAGAATGGAGAGCAAGCTCGTCAGCCCATTTCCTATCTAAGGGCTTCTCAGGGAGTGTTTGGCTAGGAGGGGATTGAAGGGAGTCCCTAAGCGACTCCTCCTCACCTGCTAGAAAGAGGGAAGCCGGCTGTCCTTGACCTCGCAGGGACCAGAAGTGAAAGGCAGCCCAACGACCTCCCAGGAGAGGTATCCACTCACCTTAATGTCAGTATCCTCTCCCCGAAAAAGGCCAAGCTGGCCCCGAGTAAGGTGAGCGCCACTAGTTTCCCCATGATCTCGAGGGTGCTGAGTGGCGACAAGCAGACAGATAATGTACCCAGAGGGAGGGGAGACGTCGGGCGGGCTCCGGAGCCGCCCATTTGGGATCGCTTGGTCGCGCCCGCCCCCGGCCGCGCCTCCTGTGGAGAGCGAGTAGCCAGGAGGGGGGCAGGGGCGGGACGGCGGGTCGGGCGCTCTGGCCTTGAGCCCAGGTTCAAGGGCACTGCTGTGCTCCAAGCTCAAGGATAACATTTATTGATTGATTGATTGATTGCCCAGGGGGTTCTAGGAAACCTTCCTGGGCGGGTTCGAAAGCCACCTTTTCGTGGTAGGAGTCCCAGGAGATTTTTCTTCCCGAAGTTCAAGGTCATCTTCCTGGGCCAAGTTCAGTGGGAAACTTTGAGCGCAGGAACTGCTCCCCCTTCCTCCTCCCTCACTGTCGCCCCCACCAGGGCCTCTGGTTAAGGTCTGAGGTTTTCTTGGCACCTGGTGAACAGGTGGTGTGAGTTTGCCCCTGAAGGCCACACAATTCCATCTCAGCTCCTCAAATGGGACGGAGGGGGACACTAACAACAACAATAAGGTCACAGCCTGAAACCGGGGGTTTCTGGCAGACAAACCATGCTGTGGACAAATTGCTCCGGAAACTCTTGAGGTGGAAAGAAGATATTGGAAAAGAGCTTCAACTCTTCCTTCCTTCTCCTTCAAGGCATAGGACATGGGCTCTGAACCTTCATCAAAGCTCCAAACATGGTAGGTGTCTAGTTCAATATGTAGACTGGATGGCTAATAGATTTTTCTAGACCCAAGGCTATTAAGAGAAGAAAAGAGCTGGGCACTAGTGGCTCAAGCCTTTAATCCTAGCTAATCAGGAGAATGAGATCTGAGGATGGCAAATGAAAGCCAAGCCTAGGCAGGAAAATCTGTGAGGCTGTTTATCTCAAACTAACCACCAGAAAGTGGTGCTGTGGCTAAAGTGGTAGAGTGCTAGCTTTGAGCAAAAGGAGCTCAGGGACAGCAGAGAGAGTGAGAGACAGAGAGATGGAGAGATAGGAACATAGAGATAGAGACACAGAGACAGAGACATGCAGACAGAGACAGAAAGACACACAGAGAGACAGAGACAGAGTCCTTGATCAATGCAATAGATAAGTGTAATATAGGATACACAATTATAAGATAAATAATGAAGCCTGCATAGACCTTTAGTTATATTAATACTTTTAATTTTCAAAATAACTTCTGAGGTAGGTAACATTATTCCAATATCATAGGGGAGAAAGGAAAGGTACAAAATGGTCCTGAGATTTGCCCAAAACCACATCCCTGCTAAGTAGCAGATTCAAAAACCCTAGGTCCAAACCCTGCATTGTGTAGCCTCCCATGCTGTCTGTGTTTAAGCTAGGGGAGAAGGGAATATCCCAGCATCTGAAGCTGTAGGTATACATGGACTATGCTCTCTTAAGACTGAGTACTTGATGAGTACTTTTCAAAGCATGTAAGTGAAGAGATGAACACTTTCCACAATGATTTAAGAGGATGAGGGCTTAAAGAGCTGAAGGCCTAGGGCATATGGAGCTGGAAAATCTGCAGGATGCAAGTCAGACTGCATAGGTTTGGATCCAGCTTTGACAAAGCACAACTTTCCGAAGCTAGAGCAGATCTCTCTCCCTCTCCCTCTCCCTCTCTTCTTTCTTTCTCTTCTTTCTTTCTTTCTTTCTTTCTTTCTTTCTTTCTTTCCTTTCTTTCTTTCTTTCTTTCTTTCTTTCTTTCTTTCTCTCTCTCTCTCTCTCTCTCTCTCTCTCTCTCTCTCTCTCTCTCTCTCTCTCTCTCTCTCTCTCTCCTTTTGTTTTCGTCAGTTGTGGGGCTGGAACTCTGGGCCCGTGCACTGTCCCTGAGCTCTTTTTGCTTAAGGCTAGCTAGCACTTTCCCACTTTGAACCCTAGTACCACTTCTGGTTTTCTGATGGTTAATCAGAGATAAGAGTCTCATGACGGAGGATATTCTTATGAGAGGATCATAAAAGCTCAGTAGCTATGTGCATATGATCATATAAAATGATGCATATCTAAATGAACTCCAAGAAATGAAAACAAGAGTTTTTTATTTCACTTTTTTTCTTTTCTGTTTTTCCCTTTTTGTTGCTGTTTTGATTTCTGTATCTTTTGACTTGTATGTAAGTTTATCTGATTTGGAGAGGGTAAGGAATAGCACAGAAATGGTGGGAAAAAGATTGAACAAATGCAGCAGTCATACTGCTCATGAGACTATGTGGAAAATGAACTATACAACTTGTAGGGGAAGGGGCTTGGGTGGGGAAAACACTGGGAGAAAATGAGGGAAGAGTTGGCACTATTCAAAAAGAAATATACTTATTACCTGATTTACGTAACTGCAATCACTCTGAACATATTCTTTACAATAAAAAAATTAAAACAAGGGGTTGATTTTTTTTTTAAGCCTAATGGATGTTCCTGCCAAGGCTAGCATCAAACTGTGATCCTTAGATCTCAGCCTCCTCAGTAGCTGGTATTATAGGCATGAGCCACTGGGGCCTGGCTACAGATTCCCTTTCTGTAAAACAGCATCCACTTTACAGTTGGTTTAAAATTACAGTGATAACATATGAAGGTCTTAATACTTGCTTGGTATGTCAGTAAAGATGAACCTCAATTAGATTTGAAACTCTGCTTGAAATTATAGGCTCCTGGTGAGAAAAGATTCCATTCACTTGACTACTGGGTCTGCTAGTACTATTCATAGAACTTTGCACTTAATAGTGTCTCAGTAAATTAGATTAGATGGGTGGATGTAAGATATGGTCTTGGGAGAAAGGGAGGTTAGATAAAAGAAAAGCAAATGGAGGTGACAAAATGGTAATAATTGTATGATGGGTTGAGCATACCTTTTCATTTTCCATATTAGCCTCACTTTACTTTTGTAATGTATGTTTAAAAACCATTATATGATTCAGAAAACTTCAGACTTTTAATCTTAAAAAAGAAACTATGAAAATATGGTACATTCATTAGTTCTATGGCAGTAGCTTATCTGGTGGTTAATGGCATCAGCTCTGGCATCAGAAATAGACATATATTCACCTCTTACTAGGTGGGTAACTGAATTTCTATGACATGTTAAGAGTGATATGTGTAACTACTTCTTCAAGGCTGCAATTAGAATGAAAAGAAATAATGAATGTAACATCATCTGTGCATCATTGGGCTTGTTGGAATTGACGTATTTGAATGATGATGACGATGATAAAGAACTAGAAAAAAGAATGAGAAGTGATGTGTTTTGATAAGTTACAATGGAAAGAAGAAACATAAAAAAGTCTTTCTCCAGTGATTAGGATGGTTTTATAGAGGTCAGTGAGTAAAAAACTCTGTGTGATTTAGGCCCCTTTGGCTCTCGACCTCACATTGATGCTGCTTAACCACAGGGCCTCAAACACCTGACTATACCTCTTCAAGCTTCCAGTCACAGTTCTGTTCATGTACAGACCAGGTGACCTTACAGACCCTATCTTTAATCTCCTTTGCACCTAAGGTGGGCATCCATTTAGGAAACAAATTTCTGGAACACTCCATAATAATTGAATATTTGGGTATTTATTTGTTTAATTTTTTTTTCCAAATGAAGGGATCCTGTACATATAGCTTTCAATAGGAGATATCACCAAGTTTGCCTATCTCAAAGAAACCCCAAAGAACAAGGCCACCTACCTGCCTTTGAACACATGCCTGGTGAATGAAACACAAATGAAACTCAAATTTCATTTAGTCTTTAATGTAACTCTAAATCTTTAATAGTAAACCAAGATGTAAGTATAAAACATCAAAACATGTTACACATCAGTAGTTTTGAACGCTCACAGTGGTCACAATGTAGGAACTGAGGTCACATTTACTCTATAAGAAACCATAATTCCCTCTCTTCCATGTTCTATAGCTGGAGGGACAAAGTGAGGTTTGTGTTGTACAAAGTGTATTCACCTTATAGGAAAGCATCTTTTTTTCTCTTTCCTGGGCTTAGCATTATGAAAATATATATTTATTTTCTTTTATGTTAAAGTGCTATAAGAACTAAAGGGGCTTTTCCTGACTTTGAAATCAATTTTACTATATGTAACATCCATTTCCAGGTCAATTTTGCTGGCTAAATTCCCACAGAATTAGAGATTTGTAGCAAATTAAATGTTAGGAAAAACTATTACACTGGTATACCAAAAAATACAATTTAGAGCTCACAAAACAAAGCTCTGTGGTATAAAGTACCTATGAGCAACTTCCCATCATATTCTGTTGCTACAGAACTTCCCTGGAGGACAGATCCATTGTTGGCATACACTGTGGTCACTGTAGGCTTCTCAGACAGAATGTTCTGGATGCGAAGAACCTGCCAGGAGATATAGAATGTTAATATAGAACCAGCTTCTACCCATGACTCTCAATCTCCAGTAATCTCCTGTCTTCTACAGTGACAGAGTGATTAAGAGGACATGCTGGTGGAAACAGCACTAACCAATCTTCTTAATGCTTAAATTAAAGTACTTTTCCCAACCTTCAAAGAAAGTGCTTTTTAAAACCATCTCCTTATGCCATGCCAACACAGGATTTAGTGTTATTACAGCAATTCAGCAGTGATAGAAATAGGTTCACACTAATGTGCCTACTTTCACACCATTTCAACATGAACAAAAATCCTGTCATGTGGTGAGTCGACAATAAGCCAGATATTTAAGAAGTTGCCAATATACCACACAAGAATGGCATGTGTCTTTATAAAAGTGCCTTTTGACTAGCTTCCACCATAATTTAATACATCAAAAGATTACTTTTTAAAAAAGCACTTCAACAATGTCACCTCCTGCCAATTATTGGCTTAAAGCAATTACAAACCACCCCATACAAGTTTACAGTATTATAACTAACAAATCATCCCAGTGACAGTTGATTGTATTCATAGTTCAAAAGGACTTGAATAATTAAAGTTGAACAACTGAAAATATAAAAACCTCTGAGGAAGGAGGGTTGTTCGGGTCATATACGAAGAGCTTCTGGCCATTTGGATGACAGCCTGCCCAGATGTCTCCCGAGGAAGGATCAACAGATAAATTATCCACCAGTGTGTCCAACTGTAGAACCTTACAAACGAGAAAGTGTCAATATCTAAGTTACAAGAGAAGCTTGATTAAAGCATTTACAGCCAACCTTTCCTGCTTCTGTGATTGTGGAGGAAATGACGCACATCCTCCTTCCACCCACCCTATTTCTTAAAATACATGTAATTAAACTGGTTTGGAGCCACTTGTCATCTTCTCTGAAAGTACAGGAGTTAAAGGTGATCATCAATTTCTCAAAAAAAAGAAGAGAATTCTTTTTCCCTCAAAAATGGTACAATGATCAGTTATCTCAAGTAACTCCATCAAAGCAAAATAGGAAATTCTTAATCAACCTAAAATATGTATTGTGGAGGGTGAAGCAAACAATAATGGTGTGGAACCCAATTCCTACCTTCATTTATTATTGAAAGAACTGACAACATGCATAAATCTTCATTTGAGAAGTCATCTATTAGTCTTTTCAATGGTGAAAATTCTTATTGGAATTCACAGTATGCCATCAATACTTCATGGAACGAGCCCTAAATCTGAAACACATATCACTCAACCTGCTACTGCATGTGATCACTGAGAACGGGAGACTTCTCATGTTGGAAGGAAGGAATAATGTAAAACACAGAAGAGCTACACTGGCATCTGGGTTCTGCTCTAAATGTGTCATTGTCACAACATGAAACAACTATGTAATTGCAATGTGTACTTCATTCATATCTATACACAAAGATAAATATATACCTTTAATTGAGTTAAATTCATAGAAGGCTGTTTTTCCAAAACATGAATTTCATGAGCCAATGTATCAGCAACATAGATATACCTTCACAGAAAAGATACACTAGTTAGAGCGCCTGTCAATATAAAGCTTCATTATACAGTAAAAATACATCTTAATAACCTGCCAAGAAATTAATCAATGATGTGCCCTCAAGGAATGCTTGATAAAGGTCAGTTTTTACTTTAAAAAGTAAGCTTTCAAAATCAATTCAGCAGTGCTCCAACAATCACAGTATTATTAAATTATTTTTCAATAAGTCTGAAAGGAAAAATAACACAGAACTTCAATTTGAAAATACAGTTCATGGTATTTGTCATTGAAATGACAATAAAAACAAATATTTGTTTTCCTAAGCAAAGCTTCTACATTCTACAACATGATTTGATATTTCTATCATTATATGCTATTAAATGCATTTTATTAAAATATGTGTAATAAAAGATTCATTAGTACATGGGAAATTTTAAGAGTGAGAGAGCAGTATTCATCACAACATGGATACACTCAAGGGGGACTGCAGAGGTAGAGAGAAACAGATACAGATTCAGCCTTTCTCCTCCAAAGTTTATAACGTGTTGGGAGACAGATTGGCTCATACACAAGAGAAACCTAAGGTAACATGACTGCTACCATGAGAAATAGTTCGTCTGAAGAAACTAGAGATAAGTTCAGTCTGAAGAAAGCTCTAATTCTTTAGTGGGCAGAGAGACTATCAAAACAAAGGGAAATCTGAACAAAAGACACTGCAACAGAGATTAGATCTGAGGGTTTTCAGGATGAAGATCTTCCCAGACAGTAGAAAACACTGGATTCAAGGAAAAGGAGCAAGAGCCAGAAAGGATGACTGTAAAATAGTAGGTTGGTTCTTTTTTTTTTTTTTTTTTTTTTTTTTTTTTGCCAGTCCTGGGGCTTGAACACAGGACCTGAGCACTATCCCCTGGCTTCTTTCTGCTCAAGGCTAGCACTCTACCTCTTGAGCCACAGTACCACTTCCGGCTTTTTGTGTTTATGTGGTGCTGAGGAATCCAACCCAGGGCTTTGTGCATGCTAGGCAAGCAGTCTACTGCTAAGCCACATTCCTAGCCAGAGTAAGTTGGTTCTTATAGGAAGTATGGAGAGAACAGGAAAGGAAGGATGAGGATCGTTAAGAGTCCTTTTTTGCCTTGATTTGATAAAACATTTGCATTCCACTGAATACTCAGAATGAAGGCACGGTATGATAATTGTCAGCTTAATTCAACAGTTACTGGCCATTTTCTTGGCACTGGTGCTTTGATTAGCATCAGCATCCAGACACGAAGATTAAGCCCCCACGTTTAGAATCCTTCATTAAAGATGATTCATAAAGGATCATAGGAAAACCATGTAAGCCAAAGGGCAAAAGACAGAGGTAGGCTGAAAATATGTTGGAACTCATTCGCTAGCTGGAGAGGATGACTACTTAAACTAGCGAATGCCCATGGGACATGACAGGTAAAGAGGGAACAAGGGAAACAAGACAATTTGCTCACAGAGTGGATAGTGGAAGTAGTTAGAAATATGCTCTCTATCCATTATTAAAGATAAATTCTCTATCCATTATAATTTTTATTTTTAGCCTGGGTGTCTGGAAAGTTTTACTTTCATGATGGAAATATAAAAGGTAAGGAGAAAAGCATTTGGCTGGAAAAGGTGGACCATATCAGTTAGTGCCAATTTAAGTAAAATAACTCTATAATCATTTTCTGTAATCTGAAGGAAAGAAGGAGTTCACTGCAAAAAAAAAAAAAAATAAGAACATTTAGTTGTCAAGGAATGCTACATTTATTTCCTGTCTTCATTTAAGTTGTCCAATGAACTAAGGCAGTAGAAGAGAATGTTAATAAAGAATTTAATATCCTCTCCTATATCTTGTGGTTATGCATATTGATTGAAATAAGAAGAGAATTTCTGCAAGACTACTTGGCATTACTTATAAAGCTAACATATAAAGGGTTTGCACTGAGCAAGTATTTCTAATTTTAGAGGTCTATCCTATAGAGATACTTACATAAATGGGCAAAGAGATGGGGTTCGTAATACCATTTACTCAGAATCCTATCTACAAATTGAACTTAGGTCTGTAGGAGTCCAAAATCTGCAAATTTAACTATTTTTGTTTTGTTTTTGTGTTTTTACAACGATAATGTTTTAATTTAATTGATACTGTTTGAGCCATGCCTACAGCCCCTGAATACCAAATTAAAAAATTTTTACTTTAAAAATAACTGGATAAGTCTTGATAGGAAATGATAACTATAAAAGTGTTTTATTCAGAAAAAAAAGTTACACATCCATCAATAGTGAAGAAGTTAAATCAGTTTAGCATCATCCATATAATGGAAAATAGTATGTAGTCAATAAACAAAACATTTTGCTTTAAAAGATGACAGCTACCTGATACTTCAATATAAATATACATATATTCAATCCCATTTTATTAAAATTTACATTTATAAAAATGAACTTTATAACATACAATTGTATATAATTGTATGTGCTATGTATTATATATCATATATAGTATATAATTGTATATATTACATAGTATATATAACCTTATATATTATGTAATTAAATGCTTATATAGTATCTGTACATATATAATCACATATTGTATGTAAATATATCTACTATGCATATATGAAATTATATGGACAGGTCAGAAAAGCTATTTTCAAATTTTAAAACTTAAAAATACCCAACATGAAAGTAAAGAATTTGGCCATCACCACAATTTAGGGTTAAAGGAGATATTCTGTAAAGTAGCATACTTTTTATCAGGTGAAATACTGATCCCATTTGCTGAATCAAATCCTTCTGCTACTAGTTTAACTTCATTAGGGCTATAGTAAATAACATTAGCCCAGCGTAAATTCAAATAAGTTTCCAAATACTTTAAGAAAGGATCAGAGAAATAGTGATCATTGGTAGCATAGAAATGTGCTGGTCCAACGGCTATGATATCATTCACACTGAAAGACAAAAACATATGAGAGAAAATAAAAAGCCTTATTGGTCTTCATACTGAAGCTTTGATTTAAGTACTTGCAGGATTTATACAACACATGTTTTATACTTTAGGTATGAGTTTGTTTCCAAGAAAAGTGAGCTAAAAATCACATGACTATAGTATATGCAATATTCAACAATATTATTTCCAAGAGGAGAGTTTTGTGTGGTACCAGGTAACTTGAAGAGAAGTCATTTAGCAATTACAGCAGGATGCTTATTCAATAAATGGTCTAGTCAGATGTGGTGGCACACACCTGTAATTCTAGCATTTAGGAAGTTGAAGTAGTACGATCAAAAGTTTGAGGTCAAGCTGGGCTATAGAGAGAGATGATACTGAAAGAAAGTAAAAGAAAAATAAAGGAAGAAAAGAAGAGAAAGACAGACAGACAGACAGACAGAACTTGGTGCCATGTGGCATTTTGTGGGTTTTCATTCTTTTTTTTTTTTACATAAGCAATGTAGGGTTAACAATTGTACATCAGAACAGAGATGTCAGGTAATATAGAACCTGTCTCCCTGTCAGCAACATTTACCTGACCCCCATTGCTCAGCTGCTGTATTTTCCTCAGTCCTTTGCTTAGTTATTAGTCAAACTAAGCTTGACTGTTCAATTTCTACCTGCCTCACAAAGCCGACATGCTGAGAATGAACAGACCCTCAATAAACACTTGCGAAGAGATGAATGATGAAATTGCTGTAGTACAATACTTCAGGTGAGAGATTGATATGCTAAAAACAATTACATTTTTAAAACCAGTTAGACAAGGGTGTTATTAAATTTAAATTCCAATTATCCTATGCAAAAAGTTCTGAAAGAACTGCTTTCTCCTTTGTCAAATGAAAAATACTGAGCTACAGACCTACATGGAAGGTGGGTCTCTCTGTCTCTCTCATTTTTTTTCTTAGAAAGCTCTGTCATTCAGGCAGAGGCTGCTTGGATGGTATTGATATTCCTATTTATTATGAAGTACATTTTGGGAAAGAATGATTGGAGAAGTTACATGCTAATGTCCTAGATAGGGAAATAGAAATTAAAAAACATCCATCAAATTTAAACTAGAAGCAGTAGGCTAATGGCAGCTGAGCTGGGAGGGTACGTGCAATTCTTTTTTATCTGTTCTTGAGTTACCAGTGACCCATTTGCACCTTGAATGCCTCAATTTCTGGATGATCTTAAGCTCAGACCCACCACTATGCCTAGCTAACTCCATGAGTACATTTGTATCAAAATCCTGTGGGGGAAAAAAAACCCCTATAAATACTTCCGCGGTAAATATTTGAGCACTGGGGCATCTTCAGTGGGATGATAATGGAGAAAATAGTGAGGTCTGTCTTCTACTCTCAGGAGAAGTTTGAAGGGCATAGTTGTATAGTCCAAAATATTTCATCTTTCTTAAGGGAGTATAAATAAATGCTGATTATTATTATAAAGAGTGACATTAACTTTCATGTGCCATACTCTCCCTGATTTACAAGGAAACTGTATATGTATGTATTGCAAATTATATATATGTATGTGTGTGTGTGTGTGTGTGTGTGTGTGTGTGTGTGTGTATGGGGGGGAGAGAGAGAAAGAGATTGTATAGTTTGAGTGTCCCTTTGGGACCAGAATTACTTCTGATTTTTCTATTTTAGAATATTTGCATGTCCATGATGTACATAACCATACTAATCTTGCAAATGAGACACAAACCTAACCATGGAATGTGTGTTTCCTGTTTAATTTACAGACATACTTGGCAACTTAAAAAAAATAATTTGGCGGTATTGGGGCTTCAAACTCAGGATCCCATTCTTATTAGGCAGGTTATGCCTTCAATTTATTTTATTTTATTATTATTGAATATTATCATTGAATTTGTTTGTAGAGTCTTGTCTTCTTTTTTCCTGAGGCCATGATCCTCCTGTCTATGCCTCCCAAGTACCTGGAATTACAGGTGTGAGCCACTGTGCATGGTCTGCTGTAAGTAATTTTATACTATATTTTTAAAAAACTCATGCCCAGAACTAAATTTTGTGCTGTGAAGATTCCCACTTGGCATCATTTTGGTACTCAGAAAGTTTCAGACTATGGAGCCTTCTAGATTTGAGGTTTTAAGGATACAAATGCTTATAAAAATCCATACAAATATCCACATTGATACAGATACACACACATATAAACTTGTTACCTAAACATAATATATACCATATGTTCTATAAACATATAGTTATATAATGTGATTACATTTTATAATATATACTGTAATATAATATATCATGTATTAGGTATTTTTCTATGATCTATGTACTTATGTATCTATGTATCATCTATCTATCTATCTATCTATCTATCTATCTATCTATCTATCTATCAGATTTTACAAAAAAATAAGAGAATCACCCATACTGAGGAATGTTTGGAAATGCTAGAGATAAACTGGAGGATGAATTAAAGGAGAAATTACCTTGGAAGAAGCTCATGTTTGATTGTTTTCAGATGCAACAGAGAATTTTCTTCTTCTTCAAACTTAAAAATTTCCACTGTATTCTTGAAGTCCGGATGGTTTACAACAAAGAGATAAACTGTGTCATCTAAAGGGTTGAAAGAAGAGAGTTAATTTACAACACATAACCATAGGACAGACACATAACCATAGGGCAGACACTGACATTTAAATACCACAGGCAAGGAAAGGTTGACTATACAAGCTGTATGACAACATAACAAGTCAGTCTTCCTGGTTTTGCCCATCACTGTCTGTCTGCTGTTAGTTCTGATCATTGGTCCCTTGACCTTTAAGAAAGAGTGCCTCCCACTCCATATACATAATTCATGCATAATCTGTTTAGACATTAATTCTGAAATACAGCTCTTTTAAATACAATAATCACAGGTATGTGAAAAGGTTAAGAAATTTAAACATTCTTTTAGGTGTTAACTGTTAGAAATTTCAAAGTAATATAACTTCCTGCCAGCAGAAGAGGCAAGTAGACAAGTTGTTGGTATGAAAAATACAAAAATAATGCATGAGAGGATGGTCCTTCTTTCCTATTAATAAGACTCAAACCTGCTTTTCACAGTCATTTGTGAACCACTGCATGATTCCTAACATGGGTAGCTCATCAGCTCTTACCATTGTCTATGAAAGTGCTGATGCCATGAGGATTAAATGAAGCTAAGTCAAATCCTCGGCTGATTCTTAACTCCAGTGCCCTCGGTTTTTCTTCTTGTAGATCCATCATTAGTATGCCTCCAGGCTTATCCGGTGCAAAGCTGTGGAGCCCTGGAAATTTTAGACCCTTTCCAAAAACAGCGAAAAAAGTTAACTACAAAGGCTTAAGTATTTTTATGCACTGAAGTGGGAACTACACATGAATGATAAGTAGAGACTCTGGTTCAAGGTGATGGCATAAAGCCATAAACACAAAAGAAATGGAGCTACAAAACAATAGAAGAAATTATAATTGAGAGCTGAAAAGTTGAAAGCTGAACAATAACGGATTTTGTTGAGCTGAGTCAGAAGAGTAGGGATTTATTCTTTTCAAGGTCTACAGAGGATAAGTGGATTCCCAGACTCCAGGCAGAGTGTAGGGACAAGCAGAAGTTTGCATATTAACTTGAGACACCCTCAAATCCAGAGACTACACTCAACTGTCATGACTCCCTTCCTAGTCTCACATCACACCTCCACTCCATCAGCAAACCCTGCTGACTTAACATTTGAAAATACATACCTTCCTAAGGATGTGAACTGTTCTCACTCCTTTTTCTATGGCTGCTCTGGTCCACTTCTCTACCATAACTATAACAATAGCCTCCATCTTGGCCTTTCTACTTCTATACTTAATCCTCATCAGCACTTCTCATCTCAGCTTCCAGATTACATGAGATGATGTCACACCTCTGATCAAAAGTTTCTAATGGCTTCTCATCTCCCTGAGGTTACAAGTAGAAATTCTTAGGATAGGTTGATGACTCTATATAATTGGCCCTTCTCACCTCTTCCATCACCTGTGATCCTTGCTTCTTCAGTCCCCTTGGCCATCTAGACTCCAATAAGTCAGTATGTTCTCCCTCAGGGCGTACATTCTTTGTTTTTTCTGTCTAGGAATGCTTCTCTCAGCCTCTACACAGAGGATTCTTTCCCTCTTTCTCTTTCCTCATTTGCTTTGCTTCATTTTCTTCTTTGGCATTTGACATATGTATACAACAGCTTCAGGTATGTTGTACTATGGGGTTAAGACAAATGCAAACAAGCTAGTGAGGCAGTCCTTATTTCCAGCATAGCTGGTCTGCTCCCTTCTCAGGGCCATGCATGTGCTACTCCTCTGACCTGCAAGTCTGTTCCTGCAAAATCAGCAAAATTGATGTCTCTTCTGACATATGGACAATGTCCCTTCTCAGAGACCTCATCTGTATCTTCTTCCAAAAAGCATCACGAAACCACCCTCCCCACAGCCACCACTCTCCACTGCCCTGCTTCACATAATGTTTGATTAATGCACTGTTACCCTCAGACCCATATTCATGGGATCCAATGGGATCCAAGCTTAAGACTGTCATGTTCATTCCTTTCTATCCCCCAGTGCCTTGGTGACTGGCAAATCATTCATCCTTTCTCACTTATTTGTAATGTCCCTGATGTACATTTTCACGTGGGTGTTAGAAAACTCTATTTTGTTCTTTTGATATCTCATACCAATTTCAGTGGCAATATAATGTTTTTAAATTACTATAGCTTTTTAAACATGCGTATATATTACATATAGATGGGTGATTAAATTGCCATCATGAATGAAACATTATTATCATAACATTTTCTACTTGTTTTTTTTTTCTTCTAGCACATGGAAAAACCATAGCATTTTTGTAGGTTCATTTTGCACCCAACCAAATCACTAAACTCTCCTTTTAACTCTGATTGATAGCTGAAACTTTGGGTTATGTAAAAAGCAACAAAAACAACAGAATCCATTATCTTATAATAATGGCACTTTTGTCTTTTTTTCTTCCATTTCATATTTCTTATTCCTACTTGTTAGGTTATTATAAACTTTAATAGATTACTGATGGAGGTTTTGGTAGTGGGCATTTTCTTCCCGTTCTGCATGTTAATGGGAATATAGCTAATGTTTCACCGTTAAAACTGAAGCATACTCTTGGTTTCTGAGAATTTTCCTTCTATTTCTAGTTCACTTGGAGCTATTAATCAGGAAAGAGTACTGCATTTTATTTAATGATCTTTTGGCACTCCTGAGGATGGTCTAGGTCTTTTCCTTTTTAAAAATCAGTTATTCAATAAATTATCCAGCTATCTATAAAATGCTGATTCATCATTACTGGGGGCAGTAAATTTTACTGGAATGCAATGCTTCATGAAGTCCACTAATACAATGTCACTACATTTTATACAAATTTAAAGATATAATAGAAAAAGAAGACTCACTTCATGCACAAAATTTGACATGATACAATCCTTCTAGTTAAAACACAAAAACACAACAAAATCATGTGTCTACAATTGCATATGTTTAAAGCTGGCAAGCCCAGTAAGTAGAAGATACTGGAATTATATGTCTGCTACTTTAGCTGTTAATAAACACCATTCTTTATTGATGCCTCCAAGAACACCATGGCTTCTTTGCTCAGGAGATGCTAGCAGATAGGATAATTGCTCATAGTTATTTTAATATTTCCTATTATTTCATTATATTTCCTTATTTAAACATTTTATTTTAGTTTTAACTTGTGATAAAATAAAATAACATAAAAGTTGTCATCATTACCATTCTGAAGTATACAGTTCAGTAGTGCTCATAAATTATATTCACCTAGTTGTTTAAATCCTTTCTATATTCTACTCTGTGTCATCCAATCCCTCATCAAGTATGATGTTAAGTTTTGAGATGCCCTGCAAATCTATACCTGTGGAATAGTATGGTACAGGTGAGCTAAGATGTTAAGAAGAGAAACAAGTTCTTCCACAAAATTATTCATATATAATTGATTCATTTAGCTAGGAAGCACATACTGGGAGTGTTAGAGAGAATGCCCAGTGAATGAAAAACATCAGTAAAGAGGCAAAGCTTCTAAATTTGAAAGAAAACAAGACCTTCCTCCAAACCAGTCATATAACCAAGGACAGATAACAGAAAATAAGCAGAAAACCCCTGTTGATGTGGATAAACATGTCTTTAATGTGCCACTCAGCTAAAATGACTATAGATTCTTGTGTCAGAAAATCTGATTCCTTATCATTCACATTTATTCCTAGGGGTGAAAAGTTTTGAAATAGTTAAGTGTTGAATTACATAAATCGACAATAACATGCCCTTAAAAAACAACAAACAATAAAACTCCTTTCTAATTGATCAAGCATTTTTGCATCTATAATAATTGTGACTAGAGCCAGTGTTTCTCTTCCTCCCTATCCATAAACCTATACACTGGCATGTGATTCTTAGCCAAGTCCTGTTATAAAAAGTGCTTGATTCATTTTAAGTAGGCCATTAAAACTAGTTTGAAACTGGGTATCTACTTAGCCATGTTATTTCTTTGGCTCTCAGTAGTAATAACGAGCTGCTCACAGTCTTTCATATACAAACTGTCAGGGACCAGAGGAGGGTTCCAACCTCATTCTCTTCTAAGCTGCGTTCTCTCGCCTTTCTTATAAGTCTGACAACTATTTTATTAGTGTTGCAGCTCTCTTCTGAAGTATCTCCAAGCTTTTTACATCCCTCTTGATCTCACAGCCTGAAAATAAATGGATATAGAGAGGGAGCCATTGGAGTAAGGTGTTTCTTCAAATCAAACTGGCCCCCATGAAGATGCAAAAGATTCTTATTTATGTTAAAGTCAAGGAAATGGAGGTCAGAAACCCTCATCTGCCTACTTGTTGTGCTCAATTAGAATGAGTATTGGTCCAGCACACATCCTACACATCAATCAGTTTTAACATCTTTCTATGGCATCCTCAGAAGAGATACTGTTTTTCAGCCTGGAAGAATTAAAATAAGAAATAAGAGCATAAATAGACTTGGTTAATAACTTTCCATGTGTGATATGCTATTCAGTGAAAAAAAGGAAGAAAAAGTATCAGCCTTGGTTTGAGAATGTTGGGTATATTATTTGAAATAAATAACAGACTTGAATATATAAAATTCAATATGTATAAATCTGAATATGTAATGGGAAGAAGACTGGAGGCAGTATTTAAAATAGCATAGTGGTGGTATCTCGTGTTCACAATAATATCTCAAATATCTTTTTAAATCATGTATTTCTTTAAGAAAATGACACATTCTTAAAAACACAGATTGCATTCCAGTCCCAGATGATGAGGAAGTGAAGAATACTCAATCAACTGGTAAAGACTGTATGTTTAGAAAAGATTACAGAACTTTCTAAGACCTAGTTTGACCCATCTTCCCCCCACCAAGTTGTTTTACAGAGTAAAGAACTTAAAGGTAAGAGTGCAACAAAAAATAAAAAACACCAACAAAAACAAGAAACAAACAACAACAATAACAAAAACAACCATTCTTGTGTCTCCTCTACTGTTTGGGGGGAGGGGGGAAGATGATAGTACTCACCACACTAAAGAAAGCCAGACCATTGGGAAGAATGTCAATGTCTTCAGCGCCAGCTTCTGTAAGTTCAAGGAGTAGGTAAATGTCATTTTCAAATTCTGTTACTTGTTAAAGATAGAATAACTGGGACTTGGTTCACTTTATAAGAGTGTCTGTATCTTTAGGGATGGTTCCAATCATTTTTTCCAAAGCACTGTTGTCTGTAATAAACGTCAGTCTAAGCACTTTCCTAGAGTGAACTTCTGACATTAAATGTGAGATATTTTATGTTTACTCAAATCAAAGTCAAGTTATCACCACATTTCCAGCTACGATACAGAAAAAGTTGACATCTGTACACTTTTATGATAAACATCCAGATGTCTGTATAAAAGTAATTGACATCAGGGGAATATTACGTTCAGAAGGAAGGGCTCATAGTCACTTAACCATGCAAATATCCTTGTCTTCTCTGCTCACTCAATCTGAAGCAAAAAGACATTGCTCTCATTAAACAGAGAGAAAACACCTGGGATTACTTATTCCCTCTTTAAAAAAAAATGCCTACTTGCTCTCACAAGCAAAGGAAGTTTACTATTTACTCTTGAAATTTAGGCTTTAACTTATATGAAAAACTAGCAAAAGAAAATTAATGAAGAATACCATGCACTTAAGCCAGCTGAAGCTGACAACTCCCATCTCTCAGGCAGGCTACAATTACTATTGATTGATTGTTGATTGTCTGCACCATACTCCACATAGTACAGCAAATAATTAGAAATAAAACTTTCCCAATGGACTACTTGTATAAATTCTACACAGAGATAATAGACCCAAACACAGAAAAGAGGAATAAAATGTCCTAGATCAAGTCAAATCATGACACTTTCTTTGAGTCTACAAAATCCAATCTTCCATTTTAAGACCCTTCTGAAAGGATTTCTCCAAGATTATTTCTAGACTGCACAACCAAACAGCATCTATCTAACCAGCGATTTTGGTTTTGATTCATGAGATTGCATTTAGTCAGTTGGTTCCGATATTGTTGCTCTACTACAAAGCAGGAAGCAACCCAAAATCATGCCACAAACATTACCTTATAAAGATGAAGCATATTTCTTCCTGCTCCTCAGAGACAAGATAGATATAAAAAAAAAAAGCTTAAGCTCCATATAGTGGAGAGGATCAGTGGATCTCCGAAAACCACAAATGGGCTTCAATGAGTCTTCAACTGCTGGTTAAAACAAAGTAAAAATATCCAGACCTAGGGCTGTGAATGTAGCTTAGTGGTAGAGTGCTTGCCTAGCATGCATGAAGCCCTGGGTTCGATTCCTCATCATCACAGAAACAGAAAAAAAAAGCCAAAAGTGGTGGTGTGGCTCAAGAGGTAGAGTGCTAGCCTTGAGCAAAAAGAAGCCAGGGACAGTACTCAGGCCCTGAGTTCAAGCCCCAGGACTGGCAAAAAAAAAAAATGTATATATATATATATATATATATATATATATATATATATATATATCCATACCTATTCATTGCAAAAATGGTTCTTTATATATGAGCTACATACATATGTGCACAGACACAATTTCAATCCAAGTTTTCTAAACAACAAGTCATTTGTCAGTTAATAAAATGTATCTTTCCTGAGAAACTATTTAGGAAATTTTAACTTTATTGTGTACATACTTACACACATGAAAATGATAATAGAAAATATTTAAAATGCTTCCTCAGTTAGAATTATGAATGATTTTAACTTTCTTGTGTGTGCATGCATGCGCACTATTAATGGCACTTGAACTCAAGGCCTAGGATATATCCCTGGCTCAAGTGGCAGAGTGCTAGCCTTGAGCAAGAAGAAGCCAGGGACAGTGCTCAGGCCCTGAGTCCAAGCCCCAGGACTGGCAAAAAAAAAAAAGATTTCTGTAAGCTAGGGTGTAGCTGATGATAGTACATGCTGGGAATGTATAAGATCCTGTTCAATCCTCAACAAAAAAATAATTAAAATAATAAAAATATTTCCTACAAGTAATATTATTTTAACAATCAAGAAAAAGCTCATGTTTTTAAAAGATAATTTCATTTCCTTTCACTCATATTGTAACTTCTGTTTAATTCCACTGCTTCATTATAATAAGTAAAATGAGTTTTATCTGTAACTTACATTGGAATATTTTCTAGATCTATTCACCCATTTTCATTTGTATAGTCTCTACCACAGCAGTAAGTTATCATATCACATCTTATATCACAGCAGTCACTTCCGGGGAAGCACTTTTCTCCTCCAACTTAATACGAATATTAGTAGTAAGAGCTCTGTCTAGACTAACTGGATCCCAAGTACCAAGCAATTCGTCAGTACTTTGAATACATACTTCATTCCTCATAACACTAACAGACAATATTATTATATCATATTTTACGTAGAACATATTTTAGGTAGAATATAGAGCAAAACAATCACAAACTGGACATCTTGATTCAATTTATTTATTTTGACCCAAAGCAACCTGACATTTAATGTATATTCTCTGTCAGAACTATCTCCTGGCTCACCTCCAAACACACACACTCATTTTGTAAATTCAACTGTGGTCTATTCTGTTGGCTTCCCCCCTCCACCCACTAAATGTGTTCTTCCATAGTTCTTACCAAAATGGTCACCAATCCATATGCATGTACTTTTCTTCAAAACAAAACAAAACAAAACAAAAACTACAACAAGGGCTGGGGATATAGCCTAGTGGCAAGAGTGCCTGCCACGGATACACGAGGCCCTAGGTTCGATTCCCCAGGACCACATATACAGAAAACGGCCAGAAGCGGCGCTGTGGCTCAAGTGGCAGAGTGCTAGCCTTGAGCGGGAAAAAGCCAGGGACAGTGCTCAGGCCCTGAGTCCAAGGCCCAGGACTGGCAAAAAAAAAAAACTACAACAAAACCCAGCCTTCCAGAACCTTTTCTCCGGGCAGTCTTGTAACTCTTGTAACTTCACATTTCTAATTTTGACCCTTATTATCATAATATCTGCAATAATCTGTGTCAGAATCAAACCACTGTTTCTCAGTTTACCAGAGTCCCTGGTACATGGTGGTATAGCTCCCATCCTTTCTCGCTGATGGATGGTGCCCATGTGTCTAAGTTCAGGACAATGGGATAAGAGAGTACAAGATGCATGTAACTCTTGGCTAAAAGCAGATAAAAATATTGCAGTATATTGTCTCTTGCCCCTTCCTGCTAAGAAATGGAGCACAGTGAGTTTTAGTTTCCGGTCAAGATGGAAGCAATACGTTGAAGATAGTTACTTCAGTCTGTTTCTAATGTCATAGACCCACTGTCACGTAACAACTCTGTGCAATTTGCTTATTAATGGAGTGCTAGACAAGAAAAATAAAATGAATTCTGTCTTCTCTAAACTGCTGTAACTTTATCATACCAAATTAGCCCTGGCCAAATGCAATAGAGTATGTAGTATGCCTTGCAGCCTCTGACTTTTGAGGTTGTTGATTCATTATCTTCACATACCACCCTGGGGAAAGAGACTATATAGAAATACGAATTGCAAGTTTACTTAGTTTCTCTACATTTCAAGTCCTTACCTGTTATAACAAAGAAAAAAAAACAGAAATTAGATACCTGTATCTGTATCTCACCATGGTTTGGGTAGAAATTTCATTTGTTTGCCTCTTTGATTTCCAAATGATATAGAGTTATTGATGATAAGGTTAACCAACTTTAGTGCTTGAACACTTAAAATCTGATTTTGTAAACACTTAGTATTTAGTGAGTAGGCAAAACAAAAATTTGATTACATGTGTCTCCCAAGTTAACTAACAGTTTTATGTACAATCTACTCAAAACTGTATTTTGTGTAGACTCTAAATGCCAAACATTTCAAAAATGACATTTAAAAATGTTTATGCTAATTCAAAATATGTGGTACCTATACACAGTAGAATTTTACTCACCCACTGGAAAGAATAATATTATATCATTTGCAGGGAAATGGATGGGCCTAGGATAATTCATGCTAAGTGAGGTAAGCCAACCTCACAGACACAAATGGTGCATATTTTCTCTCATATGCTGAAGCTAGATCTAAAATAGGACAGGATAAATTATACAGGACTCTAGTCATTCACACATAATGAGCCCAATGGAGGATAATTTTAGGAGAGGAACACAAAGGTACAATGCCTATGTGCATCTGATTATATAAAATAATATTTATCAAAAGGAACTCCAAGAATGAAAACAAGAGGTTATTTCTTTTGTCACTGTTCTTTTCCTTTCATTTTCTTTGTTCATTTGTCTGTCTTTGGGAGGATAATGGAGGCACAGAAGGGTGAACAAATGCAGCAGTGATACTCACTAGACACTATGCTGAAAATAAGTTATACCACTATTAGGTAGGTACAGGAGAGAAAAACTGGGAGAGAGGGAGGGGAGGATGACACTGTCCAAAAAGAAATATACTCTTTACCTGACTTATGTAACTGTAACCCCTCTGTATATCACCTTTTTAATAACAATTGAAAGTGTGTGTTTAAAAAAAAAAAAAGCTAAAGACTGAGCCCAGCATTGGTGGCTCATACCTACTATCCTAGCTACTCAAGAGGCTGAGATCTGAGGATTATGGTCTGAAGCTAGTTTGGGCAGCAAAGTCCTTAAGACTTTTATCTCTAATAAACTACTCAGAAAAAGCCAGAAGTGGTACTGTGGCTCAAGTGGCAGAGGACTAGACTTGAGCACAAAGAGGTTCAGGGAAAATACCTATGCCCTGAATTTAAGGCCCAGATTGGGGCGGAAGGAAGCTAAAGACTGGGTATGGTGGTATGTGCTCATAGTCACAACTTCTAAGGAAGTAGGGATAAGAAGATGGAAGATGGGGCTGGGAATATAGCCTAGTGACAAAGTGCTCGTCTCGTATACATGAAGCCCTGGGTTCAATTCCTCAGCACCAAATATATAGAAAAGGGCGGAAGTGGTGCTGTGGTTCAAGTGCTAGAGTGCTAGCCTTGAGCAAAAAAAGAAGCCACAGTGCTCAGGTCCTGAGTTCAAGCCCCACAATTGGCAAAAAAACAACAACAAAAAACAAAAAACCCACAAAAAAACAACCAACCAACAAAACAAGAAGATGGAAGATGACAGTCCCCAGGTTAAACCATAATATCTTATCTGAAAAATAAACTAAAATTAAAAGGGCAAGGGGCATAGCTCAACTGGTAGAGTGCTTGCAAAACTCTGTAGCATCCTCAGGACCAATGTATAAAGTTAATGCAAGATGTATATATACAGAGGACAAGGAGGAAGAACGCCCATCTCACTTCTTAACAGAATTATTCTCAATAGCATGGCTACTACTGTTTCTAAAACAGTAACTATTTGTAAAAATAAGGTCCTTTCTACCCTTGATGTTCACCATACCAACTTACCTTTGACAAAGTAGGAATGTATGTCCATCACCCTTACTCTTTGTTATCAAAATCACCAGATAAACAAGTGTTATTGAAAAAAAGTCCATAACCACAGTTACTAGTGAACATTCTGCATCATGGCAGTCAACAAACGCTTATCAGGTGTGGACGAACCACAGGGCAAAAGAAAAAAAAGCGCACAATTCTAATTAAATCTAAAAAAGTTCTTCAAATGTGCTTCTAATCACTCATCTTCTCTGCTCTGTTGCCTTTTGAAGCGCCTCAGAGGCAGTAAACATTTCCATGAGAGGGGCCATAGGTGACAGATTTCCTCCTTCTTTCCAATTCCAGACAGCAGCTTACACACATCACAACATAAAGGTCACAAACACAGACAGACGCCTGTGCAGAATACAAATGCTGCTAGGCTTGTTTTGCTCAAAGGCACACTCTGTCCCAGCAAGCTGTAACAGAAATATACTTGGCAGTTTGTCCTGTAATGTGTCTGATGATGCCCTGTTGTCTACTCTGAGACATCAATTCGCAGAAGGTGAGCTTCACAGGGTGAGAGCTGTTCAATAATGTGACAATTATTAACTGAGTCACAAAAGTAACTTAAGAGATCAATGACCCACCCTCCTACTCTTTTCCAACATCCCTCACAGATGCCAATCCTGGCTCCTGGAAAACCATTTCTGAGGTGCTTGTTCTTCTTGATGGCCAATAGATGGGATGAAGTTGCCATATTAGTCAGGACTCCAAAACCATCTTAGCTCCAGAACTGACTGTATTGTCCTACACCCATCTAGCCAACCAGCCATTCCATACTGAGTTTGTGTCTTCCTGCTGTTTGGGCAAGCCCAAGGAGCATTCGTCAGTCTAAGTGGAGGAGGTATGAGTTGAAAAGAGATGTGCAAGGAATGAGAGGGCAATCATGGATCTGTAGAGAAACTTTAAAGTAGGAAGGTTGCTCTGGCAACTTGAAGTTGTATTGAGCACATTTTTGTTGCAATTTCATGATGATTATCCAAACTTTAAACATATACCCCAGTGGAATAATATCACCGTTAAAGACTTAGTCATAGGCATACAAGTACAGAAACAAAGATGATCACACATTTGTATAGAGTTGCAAAATTTCACAACAATACGGTTATATCAAAGGAAGAGAGTAAAAGCCTGCAGAATGAAAGAAAATCTTCATAAATATCATCTGACAAGATGTTAATAGCCATTGTTATGAAAGATCTTTAAAGAACTTAGTGTAATAATAGAATACAATTTTAAAATGGAAATATGACCAGTTTTGATAAATGTTATGTTTACAGTATCAGAAGTAGACATATAAGTAGCCAAAAAGATATGAAAAAGTTTCCAGTCAGGGAAATTTAAGTCAACGCTACAGTGAGACATCTCAGTCAGAATGGCTATGCTTAAAAGGGATAAAAAACAATAAATGCTGGCTACGAAGTAGAGAAAAAGAAACTCTTTCACACTGTTGGTATGTATGTAAATTAGTCCAGCCCTAAGGGATAATAATATGGAGAGTGTTCAGGAAAAAAAAGTAAAAATAAAACTACATATGATCTACTAAACCCTTTTACCAGATAAATGAAATTTCTATATAAAGGAGATACTGGCATGCCGAGTGGATGGACGGATATTTTTATTTAATGTGGCATTCTACGTTAGTAAGACACATTTGTAGTCATATTGAAATACCATTCACTCCTTAGAAAGGATGAAATCCTGAGCTGGTTGTGATGTTGAATGTCTGTACTCTAGCACTCAGGAGGCTATGGCAGGAGGATTGTGAGTTCAAGGCTCATGAAATCTTCTCATGGGCAGCAACATGAATGGAACCAGAAGATTCTGTATTTAGTGAGGTTAACCAGAAATAGAAAGACAATTATCATGTCCTTACTCACTGTGGAAACTAAAAGACTTGAAGACATGGAAGTAGAGAGCAGAACATAGCACTAGAAGATAGGAAGGATAGGAGAATGGATATGGCAAGTGTAGATAATAGAGACCAAAATACAATCGAGTGAGAAGTAATTCTGACTGTCTATAGCATTAATCTATGGCACTGAGTTACCATGGTTTATAACAATGAACTAGATACTTAAGGATAAATAGAGGGGGGGAAAGTTTGAAGGTTCCTAACCAGCAGAAATTTTGAGGAGATGGAAATGCTAATTACCTATTCTAGTCATTACAACTATATCCATATATAGTCATCAAACTGAACCCCATAAACAAGTACAAATATACATAATTTAAAAACTAAAGATTAAAAAAAGAATGAAAATCAAGAGTGTCAGTTGATTGGAATACATTTGTACATGTGTAAAAATGTCATAATGAACCCTCCCTCCCACTGTATGCTACCAAAAAGAAAGTAAAAATACCTAAGATCTACATGTTTAATATAGTCATCAAACAAGGTTTCATCCAGTGTTCCTCATGTTCACTGACAAGACTGGGAGAAGTTAGCAATATTATGTTAAGTTTTTATTCCATTACCACTGACCATGATGTTTATAGTACATTATAAATTAATGTACAATTATCCTGCATTAGCATGAGTATATTGCATTGCCCTTTCCTTCTTCTGTTATTAGCATTCATGTGGATAATGTAAATATTTATGTTTGTGACATAATTTTTTGGACTGAGGCAGCTCTATAATGTCTTTCATTGGTTTAGAAACAGTGCAGTAGGAACCAGGGCCAGACTCTTTTGAGGCAGCATTTACATAGAGGTTCACACTTCACTTACATTGCAATTTATTTGGAGAAGGTCTAGGCAGTCTGACAACAGATCACAAGAGACTAGGAGCCCTTGACCTCTGAGGATGTGCCTAGCATACATTGGATATTCCTTCATTTTAAAAGCATCAGGGATCTCAATCAAAGAAAATAGTCTGGCCCTCTTATGATTTCTGAGATAGTCTGCAGATATCTTCTGCAAAATAAATGACTAAAATGAGATGTCTCTTGGAAATGTTCTGCAATACAGGAAGGACATAGGAATGTAACAGATAATAATTAGTATCCCACAAGGACAAATAAAATTCAGAGTGTCTTACACAATGTGTTAATGTATATATACAGATTAGTATTCAGCCTTAAAAAGGAAGGAAATTCTGAAACATGCTAGGGCATAGCTAAACTTTCAGGAAACAAAGAAATAAGTCAGTCCACAAAAAGTTGAACACTGTGTGATTCTACTTTAGGAGGTTCTCTAGAGCAGTTCAGCTCAAAGAGAATGGTGGTAGCTCTTAGCTGGGAGGGGACAACGGGAATTAATAGTTAATAAGTATAAAGCTGCAACTTTGCAAGATGAAAAGGAGTTCTAGAGATGGATAAAGGTAGTAGTTGAACAACAATGAAAATATATTTAACACTACTACACTGTATATGTAAAATGGTTAAAATATGCAATGTCACAAATAATTTTCTGACTCAAAAGAAACAAAAAGCTCTGCAACTAAATATGCATTAAGAAGAGAATTGGTTAAATCCTCATGGAACATGACTATTTACATACAGTCCTGAGTAAGACTATATGTGCTCAGTTGTAGAGCTACTCAATCTGGGTTGGAAGTGAAGGGAATAAAGAAGTTTGCAGCTCAAAGGTACCATTTGTGAAAGCAAAGGCACATATTTGTGTGGATATATCTGTCTGCATATGCACTGAAAATAGCAGTACAATATAAATTTTATCTCTGGGGTTCTTTCTGAGAGGGAACAGAGTTTGTGGAGAATTTTTTATTTCCCATTTTAGATCTCTCTATACAGTTTGAATATATAATGTTTCTATGAGCTTTGCATAGGAAAAGACTGTGCAGAGGTTGGGTCCTGACTGCTCACACCTATAATTCTAGCTACTCAGAAGACTGAGATCTGAGGATAATGCTTCAAAGCCAGTCAGGGCAGGAAAGTCTGTGAGGCTCTTATCTCCAATTAACTTCCAAAAAGCTGAAAATAAAGCTATAGCTCAAAGTGTTGGAGAGCTAGTCTTGAGCACAAAAGCTCAGGGGTTGTTCTCAGGTCCTGAATTTAAGCCCCAGGACTAGAAAAAGAATGTTCTAAAGGAGAAAGAAAACCCTTTGTCTTGTATCTAAGTTTATCTGATTTGGGGAAGGGAAGGGGAGGCAGAGAAGTGGTGGGACAAAGGGTGAACTAATTCAGCGTGATACTCACTAGACACTATGTTGGAAATTATCTACAGGGAGAGGGGGATTGGGAGGGGAAAACTGGGAGAAACTGAGGGAGTGGTGACACTGTTCAAAAAGAAATGTGCTCATTATCTGACTTATGTAACTCCTATGTACATTAACTTTACAATTAAAAAAATGGAAAGATTTAAAGGGGGGGCAGGTGCTGGTGGCTCACACCTGTAATTCTAGCTACTCAGGTGTGTGAGATCTGAGGATCACAGTTCAAAGCCAACCAGGCAGTAAAGTCTGAGACTCTTATACCCAATTCACCATGAGAAAACCAGAAGTGGCGCTGTAGCTTCTGTGGCTCAAAGTGGTAGAGCACTAGCCTTGAGCAAAAAAGCTCAGGACCAGTGCCCAGGCCTGGAGTTTAAGACCCATGACAGAGAGAGAGATAGAGAGACAGAGATACACACACATACACACAAACACACACACACACACACACAGAGAGAGAGAGAGAGAGAGAGAGAGAGAGAGAGAAATTTTGCTTAATGTAAGTTTCCAAAGCACAGTAAATAAAGTATGAAAGAAGAGCTGGCTCTATTATACTATGTATAATTTGATCCGATTTGTGTGTGTGTGTGTGTGTGTGTGTGTGTGTGTGTGTATGTATGTATGTGTGTGAAAGTATTCCTAAGTAGACAGAAAAGCTACAAGAACATACATATATTTTGCTTAACAGTGTCACCTATTAGGAGGAATGAAATGCTTCTCTATAATCTGGACTTAAATAGGTGAAAACAAAACACTAGTGCTGTCCCTCTCACTTCTAGATCTGGTTCCATAAGCATCAGAAGTGCCCCAGGATGAGTCTAGTTATTTCTACACTGTGGTTTTCTGACTTTTATAAGTGATCTGATTCTTGACTCTTAAAGACATCAGCCTATTCACAAACTGATCATTATAGTGAAAAGTATAAAGGCCAAAGTTTGCCAAAGATCATTTACTGCAAATATGTGGCAGAAGCAAAACAAGAAACTAAGCGTTTTGACTTTAACTCTTTTTCATTTCTTATACTATGAATGATCACTAAGAATGACTTGTTTTTATTGGTCCTTGATACCTGAACAATAGTTACTTGAATCAGTTATGTTCCCAGGACTTTGGTGGGTAATAAAAAGTAAAAACCAAACCAAAACAAACAACAACAAGGAAACACCAAGACATAACATTTGCCCTTGAAAAAAATTGCAGAGAAGATGGACAGACCCACTGGCAGGGGAGAAACTGGACCACCCTAACACCCTAACCCAGCAGAACCAGGGTTGTTCTTGGGAGCCCTCCTGAAACTCAGGTACTGCTATGGTGAATCCTGAAGAGCCAAAGGACCATAGACATGCCACTAGTTACTCTCTCCTCTGCAGTCAAAACCTTCAGTGTAGTGGGAAAGTGCCAAATGTACATTAGGGATATGTCAGATGTGGATTTCAGGGTAATGAGCAAAGTAAAAAGGTCCTATCTGCATGGACCTTTCCTTCCCTTTTCTCTTCCTTCCTTCCTTCCTTCCTTCCTTCCTTCCTTCCTTCCTTCCTTCCTTCCTTCCTTCCCTCCTTCTTTCTTTTTTTCTGTTTTTGAATACTAGGGCTAGAACTCAGATCCTGGATGCTGTCCCTGATATTTTTTTTTTCTCAAGGCCAGTATTCTATCACTTCAGCTACAACTCTTCTTCCAGCTTCCTTTGGGGGGGTGTTAATTGGACATAAGATTCTCACTGACTTTGTTGCCCAGGCTGGCTTTGAACTGTGATTCTTAGTTCACAGTAGCCAGGATTATAGACTTAAGCTGCAGATGCCTGGCTTACCTTCCTGAAGTCCCACCACTAGCTAACCTCCAGGAGAACATAATACCGATGTCAGAGGGTATCCCCAAAAAAGAACAGACCTTACAAATGTAACTCAGAGAAGTCACTTGAGAAGAAAACCAATGAATCCAACAATAAACAAATGTATGCAAGTATTAAATGACAGGGAGTCTAGAAAGGAGAAATATAAGATGCATAAATTCAAAGAGGAGGGATTGTGCTGGGTGCCAGTGGCACATGCTTATAATCCTAGTGACTCAGGAGGCTGAGATCTGAGATCTGAGATCTGAGGACTGCAGTTCAAAGATAGCCTGGCTGAAAAGTCTGTGAGACTCTGATTTCCCATTAGCAACCAAAAAATCTGGAAATGGAGCTGTAGCACAAAGTTTAAGCCCCAGGCACAGCAAGAGAGAGGAAGAGAGAGAGAGAAAGAGAGAGAGCGAGAGAGAGAGAGAGAGAGAGAGAGAGAGAGAGAGAGAGAGAGAGAGAGAGAGGAGAGAGAGGAGAGAGAGAGAAAGGTTGGGGGAGGGACAATGGATCAAAGAGGTTTCAGTTGCTCTAATGAGACTTAATTGCTGGAAAACATCAACTACGGGCAAAAATAGTGCACTAGTGAACTGTTCTAGTTGGTGGTCAAATGATATAATTAATTTTCTTATTCATACCAATTCCTTTAATCAGGTGGCAGTTTGGAAGGTCTATGGATTCCACTTCTCTGGAGGCTTGAAGTCGATTTCTGTTAAGAAAACAAAACACTATTTGTTTATATGTTCCTTGCTTTAATTTAGGAAGAGTTTAAATAAGTATACAGCAGTAAAACATAAAGCAGCATAGTAGATGAAAGAAAAGGTAGAAAAACGAGTATAGGTACTAAAGTAGAGTGTCCTGAGTTCTAGATGTCGATGGGAATTGTAGAGAAAGACTCAACAAATCAAACTTGAATCCAAGATCCTATGCAATTAACCACCAGAATAATGGAAATGGCATTATAGCTGAAAGTGGTAGAGTGCTAGCCTTGATCAAAAAGAGCTCAGGGATAGTGCTCAAGCCCTGAGTTCAAACCCCCAGGACAGACAAAAAAAAAAAAATATATATATATATATATATATACACATACATACACACACACACACACACACACACACACACACACACACACACATTCAGAGCACACGGTAATATTTCTCACCCTCGGATGGGGGAGGAGAACCTGGATATGCACCCAGAAGCCTTGTCTTTCTGCTCAAAAGCTACATAATGAAAATGATGATTCTCACACCATCATTGAAGGCCAAAAGAAAATGGCATTGTTCAGGGCCTGGCACATAGCAGATACCCACACATAGTTATTTAGCAATACCAGAAATCCCAATGCAGGGCTGGGAATATGGCCTAGTGGCAAGAGTGCTTGCCTCATATACATGAAGGCCTGGGTTCGATTCCCCAGCACCACATATATAGAAAACAGCCAGAAGTGGTGCTGTGGCTCAAGTGGTAGAGTGCTAGCCTTGAGCATAAAAAGCCAGGAACAGTGCTCAGGCCCTGAGTCCAAGGTCCAGGACTGGCAAAAAAAAAAAAAGAAAGAAAAAGAAATCCCAATGCCTGTGACAGTATTTATTGAGTTTGGAAGATTAGAAAACATCAATGGCTTTAGCAAAATTACTCATTTTATGAAAAGAAAAGCAGTAGAAACAACAAGGGAATACTGAGCTCTGATGGATACCTTCCATTTCCTTTCCACACTAGAGAGCCACAAGGTTGTCTGGTCCAACACATGTGGATAACTCTCTTTGAAAGGCCACATACTATAGGCTTTCCCTTCTCTCATGTTCTCACCTTCTCTGTTTTCTCTAGTTCCATAAAAATAACAATGGTGTGGCAGGGAGTTTTACATTTTCCCAAGTAGTTTCCACATACCATATATTTAATCGACAAGATATTAATTGGCTATCTATCCCTCTCTCTTCAAATCTCTGACAGCCACTGACTTCCAAATCCTGGATGTGCAGAAGACCACTGAATTCTTAGAGAAGGAAGGGAGGAAAGATGGAAGGAAGGAAGGAAGGAAGGAAGGAAGGAAGGAAGGAAGGAAGAAAGGAAGGAAGGAAGGAAGGAAGGCAGGCAGGCAGACAGACAGGCTTGGCCTAAATAATGCAGAACTACCAAGAGGTTTTAGCAACTATATACATTTTGAATATTAGCATCATGTTTTCTAAATAGATATTAATTAGTACATCTTTGGAATCATATACCCAAATAGTATTATATTGCTTGAAGTATAGCAATAAAAAATTGATAAAATGTAAATATGTAAATGTTATAAAATGTATTACATGAATATTAGAGAATAAAACAATAAAAATGCAATAAATTTCATGTCTCAGGACAAATATATATGTGTATACATGGATAGATATCTACCAAGATATTGATATCCCTCTCTATGTACACATATATGAGAGAGAGAGAGTATGCTCTGTAGTAGTAACAGCAGTCACAGTAGTAGTAATGATGAAGATGTTGTTGATGATAATCATGGGGGGTCAAAGGAAATCAATAGTGAAAACAGCTAGTTGATCATCATTCTAAATAATATACCTCAATGAATTTATCCAATACTTCAACCAAATCTAAGAATAGATACCATTCAACCCCCATCTTAAAGATGATGGAATCAACTCAGAGAGGCAAGGACAACTTTCCCCAAACATCAGTTCAGTGAAGAAATGATTTTCAACATAAACTACATGATTAAACAGATAAACTAAATGATTAAATACAATCTGCTCAAAGTAACATTCAAATATATTTGAACAGCTTAATGTAGAGTGTGTGTTTTTTCAGAGTGCACAGATTGCCATCCATAGTTAATTTATATACTTTGTTCAAAAGGATAATATCAATATTTGGTTGTACAGTATCAACTTTAGATATGTAGACTATAGGCGATTAAAATCAAAGAATTACCTAAGGCTGTGTATGAATTTTAGTTAACCAAATAATTTTTCTCATGACCTTCTGTTTCAATCTTTGCAGCCCATCAAGACTTCCAAATCCCTTCTGTAAAATCCTGCTAGACTTTTCCCAGGCAGAACTATCAGTTCCCTTGTTCCTAGTGGAATTCTAGATTTGAGGGTGGTAAATCAAACTAAAGCCAACATCCCTTTTCGTTTACTCTTCCCATGTCAGGGAACCATGTGCTTTCCTTGCCTCTCTTTTATTTATGTGTATTTTATTTAGGTATATATGACTCAAACTTGGAGGAAAGGTACTTCTGCTCCCAAAAGAAAGATCAGACATAAGAAGAGCATTAGCCGGGACCATCATCCTTTTTCCCTCAACATTTGAACAACATACCGAGCTACATGATAGCATCTATACTGAATCCTAAATAAGCATAAGACTATGAGGTTTACACTGCAAGCTCAAAGTAGGACTTTGCACTTCTCTGGCTCCAAATGAACTCTAGACTGGACCACCTAGAGTTCTTTTTTTAATGACCATGTATGAACCATGAACTACTACTTGTATAAACTACCATTAGTTTGATATGTATTACTTGTAATAAATATGAAAGCATTCCTAACATCAGATTTAAGAAGTTTGAGAAACGTAGAAGAGAAAATCATATACATTTCATATATATCTCAGATCAAAAGTATGTATTCCTGCCAAAAAAAATTAAGATAAAAGGTATACACATAAATATGTGGTATTTAAAGAGAAGGGAAATCTTTTTCCTTTTGCTATAGCCTCTTTGTCCCTAACACTTTATAACCTTTGCAGGATATATAAGGTCTGACACTCCATGGCTTCCTTAAATGGTGCCAACAATCAGTCCTCAAATGATTCTACCAGGAAAGTACATGCAGGCTCTTGAGCTAGAGTCAAGTGACCTTTATAGAATCCATGGGTAAAATTCAAGGATCCATGATGGAGAAAAGTGTCTTTAGTTAACCTTGTAACTGAAATTGTTTCCACTGGTGATGTGTATGGACAAGGAAAAAAATCCACACTGAATACTATTAACATATCAGCGACTCTGTCACTAATTAAATTAGATCTTCAGACATTACATTTCAGTTGTTGTGGATATGTCATTTAAACTCCCTAGTACTTCAAAATATCTACCATAAGACATGTTTGTGCCTCTAGATATATTTAAGTCTATTTTTACATCATAATTTAGATGTTTAAATAGTTTGCTCATTGTATTTAAGTATAATTGGTTTCTTTTAGAGCCTTATATATTTAGCTCAGTAGTAGAGTTCTTTTCCTAGTATAAATGAGGTCCTCGGTTCAATCCCCAGCATATTAAGAAGAAAAAAAGAACCTACAAAGGAAGCAAAACTGCTTTATCAAACTACTAAGACATCTATGGCACAATTAAGAAACCTTGCTTGACGCTGGCCATTGTTGGTTCATGCCTGTAATTCTGGCTACTCAGGAGGCTGAGATTTGAGGATCAAGGTTCAAAGCCAGCCCAGGAAGGAATGTCCATGAGACTCTTATCTCTGATAAGAAAACCGAAAAAAAAAAACGAAAGTGGCTGTGTGGCACAAACTGGTAGAGCCTTGAGTGAAAAAGCTAATGGACAGTACTCAGACCCTGAGTTCAAGGCCCACAACAGAGAAGGAAGGAAGGAAGGAAAGAAAGAAAGAAAGAAAGAAAGAAAGAAAGAAAGAAAGAAAGAAAGAAAGAAAGAAAGAAAGAAAGAAAGAAAGAAAGAAAGAGAGAGAGAGAGAAGAAAGAGAGAAAGAGAGAGAGAGGGAGGGAGAGAGGGAGGGAGGGAGGGAGGGGAGGGAAGGAGGAAGGAAGGAAGGAACAGAGAAAGGAAGGAAGGAAGAAAGAGAGAGAGAAAGAAAGGTGTGAGGGAGGGAAGAGGGAAGAAGGAAGGAAGGAATCATTGAGCTGCCACATGGCTCACATAATTCTAAGTGTTGTATGTGAAGGAACACAATTATGTCTCATGATCCCACTATGGAACACATGGAAGCTCCAGATCCCAAAGATTAAGGCACTACAACACAGAAATATGAAGTAACCAGTCTTGTGTGTAAAGTACGTTAGAGGTATGGATGAGGGAATTCAACCAATCTAGCCAGAAAGTATGTGCTCTCTTAACCAGGTCATTACCATAAAATCAAATCAATTGCTTGGGCTGGGAATGTGGCCTAGTGGTAGAGAGCTTGCTTTGTATACATGAAGCCCTGGGTTCAACTCCTCAGCACCACATATACAGAAAAAGTCAAATCAATTGCTTATTTCTTTTATTTTTTTCTTCCAGAGCTGAGGACTGAACTTGGGGCCTTGCAATTGCTAGGCAGGTGCTCTTCTGCTGGGCTAAATCCCCAGCCCCTACTGCTTATGTCTTTCATTCCAAAAACAGCATTAGTCACCCCAGAGTGAAACCAGACAAGGGGCTGCTAGTTATCAGCTTGCTTCCTAGGTGGTATCAGATGAGCATTCTATGCTGTGGTGCTAATATGTTACCAGCAAAGTGGGAACAGGGTGACTATCAGCACTTATTTTGTGTCATATCTCACCACCTTTGAAACTTACAAACATAGATGGGGCTTTATCTATGTACAAGAGGTGTAAAAACAGGGCATTATCTTTTATAAAGACTTTTAAACCCTTTGGAATTCAGCCCTTGAGCCTCTGTGATGCTTGGTACTAAGTAACTAAGAACGTGTGCTAAGGATACTAAACCTGAGGAACTTTGTTCATTGGCAGAAAAGCTTGGGGATCAGATGGAGATGGGACCAATTGCATGTGGAATCAGAAGACCGAGATTGAAGTACAGGTCTAAAATTAATATTAATATTAATAAATTACATGTTGAATCAAACTCTCCACACTTTAATATTTATATGTAAACAGAGAAAGGAATATATACATACATAAATATATATATATACACACACACACATATGAAGTCATAAAAGTACAAAGGCATTCCTTTTAAATATCAATAAGTAAACATTTTGATCTAATATAAAGAACTTTACATAGTGAGTGAATTAATGATCAATACACAGTAGATGATAAGGAGGATGGCAGTATAAAGAGACAAAAAATGGCTGCCTCTTTGTACATGTTCCAAAAGAGACTATCAGGTTTCTTGGAGCTGTCATATAAAGTATTAGGCATCATACAAAACGTTCAGACACTTGTTGGAGTTCCTTCCCACTCTTACGTTTCAGATGCATTCAGATCTCATAATTCACCCAAAGCTGGAAATATTGCTACAGGAAAGAACTAGTCTGTAAATTCTGGCTACCTTTTCCTTCACCTTTACTGCCCAGGTCGGGAGAGGAGGAGAAGGTGGGTTTTGAACATAACCTTTACTGAGAACTTGATGTGGTTACAGCTCAGAAGGAAAGAAGACAACTCCAATGGCTTTTTATCTACCTGAGGCACACTTAGGCTGAAAATTACCCATTGTGTATCCAGAATTCAAGCTGATGTTTAAGTAGGCCTCCTGGGAATGCAAGAAAAGCTTCACTTCTCTAGTAATTGAAGAATTAGATAGTAGACACCAGATTAGAGCAAAAAGATCAACAAGAAGCCTCAGTCCTTTCACCTTCCTCTGGGGAGCCAGGAGAAGGCTGCTTTTCAAATACTCTCAGGGACTGAAAGGAGGATCTCAATACTCTACAGAGGGTAGACATTCTGCATGATCCAAAGGAGGGTCCAAGATAATTCAATCTGAACTAAAATTAAAATTTAAATGAAAATGACAACTGCATCCCAAGGGATAGTGGCTCATACTTATAATCCTAGCTACTCAGGGGGCTGAGATTGAGGATCGAAGTTTAAAACCAGCCTTGGGCAGAAAGTTTTTGAGACACTTATTTCCATTTATATATATATATATATATATATATATAGAGAGAGAGAGAGAGAGAGAGAGAGAGAGAGAGAGAGAGAATGATATGCCAGCCTTGAGAAAAAAGAAACAAGAGTAAGAGGCTGAGTACTGGCATACCTGCATACGTGCATGTATGTGTGCACATTCACACACACACACACACATACACACACACACACACACACACACACACTGTCAGAGAGAATAGGTAGCTCACATATGTAATTCTAGCTGTTCAGTAGGCTGAGATCTAAGGTTCATTGTTCAAAGCCAGCCTGGAGAAAAGTCTATGAGACTCTCATCTCCAATTAATTAACCAAAAAAATATTTTTTTAAGCCAGAAGTGGAGCTGTGGCTCAAGTGGTAGAGTCGACCACCAGGATAAAAGCTCAGGGATAGCGCCCAGGCCCTGAGTTCATATGTCAGGACAAGCACAAAATAAAAACAAACAAATAAACAAAAATACCTCAGTAAAAGCTGTTATCAGTAGGAAGCTTGAGGTACATGGGAAAAGAAGGCTGTTAGGGGGCTAATGGGAGAGGTGTGGGCTTAACAAGGAGGACAATAAAAGAGGATGGATATGTTCAAAGTTGAATATATATATATATGAAAACAGAATGATAGATCCTAGAATTGTTCCAGGAATGCAAAGTGATAAGAGGGGGTGATGTTGATTGCAATATAAGTATATATTGTAAATGTGGCTGGAATTGTCACAATGAAATCCCCCACCTCTGTCAAAGCAATGTATGCTAATAATAATAATAATTACAAATGGCCAACATATGAACAGTGGGAAAATACAAATCAAACTCTCCAAGAGATACCACTTCACACTGGTTAGAATAGCAGATATGAAAAAGGCAAAAGCTAAAACTCCTGGTGAATTCATGGAGTCAAGGGAAATATTTTTGTTCTCAGGACAGAATCCACAGGCTCATTTGTTAGACAAATACTCTACCCCAGAAGTACACATCCAATCTGGAAAGGGAATCTTTATTTGTTGTTGATGGGAATGTGTAAATTCATACAGCCATAGTGAAAACACATGGAGATTTCTTTAAACATTAAAGTAGAAAGCCAGGTGCCAGTGCCTCACACCCATAACCCTAGCCACTCAGGAGGCTGAGATGTGAGGAATGTAGTCCAGCCCAGGGAAGGAAAATCCATGAGACTCTTATCTAAAAATAACCACCAAAA